>NW_028261384.1:110391169-110426169 GCF_051295495.1 Thamnophis sirtalis
ACACACACACAAAATAGCTTAAACATGTTCCTATGATGAATGTATAATGTAAAACTCTGTACTTCAATTGCAGGGAAACACAAATAGGGCTGCTATACTTTAGGTAAAATATTTCATTTCTTCCTGCCACCAAACTTTAGCAGCAGAAAAGAAAATCTTTTATCAATTTTCTGTTAACTTCCTACTTTCCTGTTAGATACATTGCATTCAACCATAAAGATTTATTCTAAAAACAGAATGTTAAACATATAAAGAAAACAAACTTGCTTCCCATTTTCTGTGCAGGCTTGAGCATGTTTTCACTTTTTATTTTATTTTTTCCTCATAATGTTTTTAGACAGGCATAAACTATTTGGTTTTTTTTTGTTGTTGTTTACAAATAATTCAAGGAGATAAACATATCCAGCACACCCACCATCTCCTATTTTCCCCATAATAACAATCATGCCAGGTTGACTGGAAAGAGATTTAGTGGTCCAATGTCACCCAGCTGGCTTTTATGGTCAAGGCAGGATGTGAACTCACAATCTTCTGCTTTCTAGCCTAAGCCAAAATGAATGAATGAAACAGAAAATTGTATCATTCCTAAAAGAAAAACAAGTAAGAAACCCATTGTAAAATTTATAAAGCATAACGTATATTTTCATACATTTATACCAATTTCTGCAAATATATATAATAATTAATGGATGTATTTCATCTTTAAAGAAACAGAGGTATGAAAGTGTTCAACAGCCTAGACAGCATTCACCTGCATTTCCTTAAGTTGTACTACAGAGATCTAATCCTAGATATTGGTCTGTGACAATACATATCTTTAACTAGATAAAGTTTTATTGAGTGCAAGTTGCTCACATTTATATACCACTGTTCTAAACAAAAATCAAGGATTCGTAAAAGAATGGTAGTTTTATCAATTTCACAAGGAGAAAGCATAACATATTGAATCAGTTCCATTTAATTTATTAGTTGGATTTACTTAAGAAAAGTTTTGTTTAATATTTGTATATGCACCCACAAAATGACCAAAAAATTTACAGAATTTATTAAACTACACAAAACTGAAAAATTGGGGGCAAGGTGTTGGAAAAAATATTGAGGATCAGTTTCCAGATTGCCATTTTGAGTTCCTTGTTCCTCATGCTGTAGATCAATGGATTCATGATTGGTGGCACCACACAGTAAAACATAGAAACCAGAATGTCTGATGTTGATGGGGAGCTGGATATGGGCTTCAGGTATGCAAAGGTACCACTTACCAGAAACAGACAAATCACTAGAAGATGAGGTAAGCAAGTAGAGAAGGCCTTCTGCTTCCCTTGGATAGATGGGATTTGAAAAACAGCTTTAAAAATCTTCACATATGAAAACACAATTAGAACAAAAAAAATGAATGCTAAAGAAGAACCGACAATGATTAACCATTCTTCTGCAACATATGAGGTAGAGCAAGATATCTTGAGCAGTTGAGGGATTTCACAGAAGAACTGATAGATAATTTTAGAACAGAACTTCCCAGAAAACAAATTTCCTGTATATAGCATAGAATAAGACAGCCCACACATCCAAACACTAGTCGCCATTTGGATACAGGCTTTTTTGCTCATTATAGTCTCATAATGCAGTGGATTGCCGATGGCTACATAACGATCATAGGCCATGACACACAGGAGAAAGAAGTGAGACATCATAAAGAAAACAAGGAAGAAAACCTGGCAGAGACATCCGGAGTAAGAAATGGCTTCTGTGTTCATCAAAGAATTCAACATTGATTTGGGGACTGTGACAGAGATGGAGCCAAGATCTTGCAAGGATAGATTGACTAGAAAAAAGTACATGGGTGAATGGAGTTGATGGCTATAAACAATGACAGTAATGATGATGATATTTTCAATAAGTGCTACCAAATAAATTATTAAAAAAAGAACAATATGGACTATCAATAGTTCCTTAGTATCAGGGAATCCGTGCAGAAGAAATTCACTGACTCCAGATTCATTTTCCATTTGGCTTTTTAGACTTCAGAGCTTCTAATAGGAGAGCAACCCTCACACTCTTTTCTCATGTACCTGTGTCAATATTCAATGTTTTTCAAAGAATTTATTTTGATATTAGAGTGCTAGGTAAAAATAATTTTATGTAGGGGATGTTCATAATTACCCTTGGGGGAGGGGCATTTCTCAGGAGCCTAATTTACTTCTGAAGTCATGTAGGTGTTGGGAAATGTGTTTAGAGCTCTATTCATTCTGCATTTAATCTAGGGGTGGGGGTGTCAGTAAATAATTTATCAAAGAGGTGCATGGGAAAATCAGACTATCGTGGAAGGCTGCAATTCTGCCCCCTACTGTTCTGCTACCTTCTGCTGCTATGCTACTCCTTGCTGCTCCCACCACTGCACCCCCTCTCCCACCACTGCTTTGCTGCCACCAACCTGCCCCAATTCCCTCTCCACTGTCTTCCACACCTGCCTCTGCCATGAAAGAGTAGACAGGGACAAGTAAAGGGCCAGATGTGGTCCAAGGCTCATAAAGTACATAGATGTGCTTAAAGCTATAAAGCAAATATTGTACTCATCTTCCAGATTGCTTTGACTGTAGCATCAGATAATTTCTGGGCTGACTCCTGTATTAAAAGTAATATATTTTTGACAAATATATGTGTTTTTTTTCCTTCTCCCCTGCCCCCCCGGCCCTTTCCGGCTAACTAATTCAGAGTTGCATATAAAAAGATCTGGTATAGACTGTACAAATAGCTCAGATGTAAGAGAATATATAGAGAGAAATGTCAAAAAATCATCCATGTAACAATCATCCAATCTTGGCATATCTTAAAAAAAAAAAAAACTAAGAACATATTAAGAATGTTTAATATGTTTAAATATACAATTATTAATCAAATATATTTTGTTTATATTATAAACATTTTATACCTATATTTACATAATATAATATAATACAATACAATACAATACAATACAATACAATACAATACAATACAATACAATACAATATAATATAATATTTGATTTGATTTGATTTTGATTTTATTACATTTATATGCCTCCCTTTTCCCCAGGGGGACTCAGGGCGGCTCACAATTCAAATCAGGGGAGGGGGGTACAAACAAGAAATAAAAGACGGAACATAACAATACATAATTTAAAAACACACAGCAGTCATACCATTCGAGGTGGGGGGCAACAGCTCTTTAGCCCCAGGCCTGTCGGAACAGCCAGGTTTTAAGGGCTTTGCAGAAGGCCTGGAGGGTGGTGAGGGTTCGAATCTCCACGGGAGCTCATTCCAGAGGGTCGGAGCAGCCACAGAGAAGGCTCTCCTCCGGGTAGTCGCCAGTCGGCATTGGCCAGCGGATGGAATTTGGAGGAAGCCTAATCTGTGGGATCTAATCGATCTATTGGAGGTAATTGGCAGCAGGCGGTCTCTCAAGTACCCAGGTCCAATACCATGAAGGGCTTTATAAGTGACGACTAGCACCTTGAAGCGTATCCGAAGACCAATAGGCAGCCAGTGCAGCTCACGGAGGATAGGTGTTATGTGGGTGAACCGAGGTGCACCCATGATCGCTTGCGCGGCTGCATTCTGGACAAGCTGAAGTCTCCGAATGCTCTTCAAGGGCTGCCCCATGTAGAGCACATTGCAGTAGTCCAGTCTAGAGGTCACAAGGGCACAAGTGACTGTTGTGAGGGCCTCCCGGTTCAGGTAGGGACGTAACTTGTGCACCAGGCGAACCTGGGCAAATGCCCCCCTGGTCACAGCCGACAAATGGTGTTCGAAAGTCAGCTGTGGATCCAGGAGGACTCCCAAATTGCGAACCCTGTCTGAGGGGCGTACTGTTTGACCCCCAAGCCTGAGAGATGGAATACTTGGCCAATTAGTAGGAGGGAAACACACCAGCCACTCGGTCTTATCCAGATTGAGTACAAGCTTGTTAACCCCCATCCAAGCCCTAACAGCCTTGAGGCACTAACACATCACATCAACTGCTTCACTGAGTTGGCATGGGGCGGACAGATACAACTGTGTATCGTCCACATACTGATGGTATTTTATCCCGTGCCGTCGAATGATCTCACCCAGCGGCTTCATGTAGATATTAAACAGGAGGGGGGACAGGACCGAACCCTGTGGCACCCCATAATTCAGGGGCCTAGGGGTCGATCTCTGCCCTCAGACCAACACCGAATGCGACCTGTCCGAGAGATAAGAGGAGAACCACCGTAGAACAGTGCCTCCCCCCCACCTCCCGCAGTCATCGCAGAAGGATACCATGGTCGATGGTATCGAAGGCGGCTGAGAGGTCAAGGAGCACTAGGACGGAGGCATAACCTCCATCCCTGGCTCTAATATAAAACAATACAATACCATACCATACCATACCATACCATACCATACCATACCACACCACACCACACCACACCACACCACACCACACCACACCACACCATACCATACCATACCATACAATACAATACAATACAATACAATAATATTATTTGCAGATTTGTTTATTCAAAAACCATGATGGTATTAGAGTTAATACCACCATGTTATTCTGAGGTTATAGAGGAGGAGGAGGAGGAGGAGGAGGAGGAGGAGGAGGAGGAGGAGGAGGAGGAGAAAAAGAAAGAGGAGGAGGTGGTGGTGGCGGCAGCAGAATTTAGCAATGGAAAATCACTTTTAATATTTTTTATAGGAAATATCTTATGCATCATGATCTCACCAGATGTTAAACTAGGGACATCTCACAGGGGACTCTGAAATGTCAAGATATTGTTTGCAACAAATGTACAAAAGTAAGGGATTTTGAAGTGTATACTGCAGAGCATATGAATTTTTTAATCATTATTGATATAGTATAGCTCTATTGATCAGCCTATAGGCCATATCAAAGCACAGGGTTCAAACACACATCAACAATATAATCTTATACAAACAATTTAAAATGTCTATTGGTATAGTCTAACTCTATACCCTACTGAGAAAAATATAATAGATAATTGTACTTGCTGGCACCCTCATTTTTGGGGTTTGACCCTTTTTTGAGCATAAAACTTTGAATTTGGTTTCACCTCTCTCTCGCTTCAACTTTATACAAGCTATTTCTGATTAATCAAAAGGTCTGATTTTGCCTCCTGCTTTTGCAATGATTGGGATCACTCTTAAACCTGCAATCTTTTGGCAATCTTTGAATTCAGCATGAAACACTCCAAACAATTTCTGTGTCTCTCAAACCCAACCCCATTAGCACCTTAAAATTACATATTCCATTTCAGAATCACCAGCCAAAATTCCTCTATCCCCCTGTTATTTCCAAATTTACAAGAACCAAAGCTTTTGATCCATTTCTCCTCATTCCATTGATGTTCGAAAAATGTCTGTTTTGTTTTCTGTCAACTTGGCATATCTCCTTTGTTTACAAGAACATACAAGCTAGATGAATATTATGATTATCTATTATGCTCTCAGGATTCTGTGTTAACTAAAAAAAAGAGTATCCCTTTCATGTATATGTGTCAAGATGCTACAGAGCAATGAGCAACAACATACATTAGTCATACATTATTTCCTGATGATTTAAAAGTATATTGCATATTTTATCTTCATTGCATATTATAATATTAAAATTATTTTGAATATTAAATAGTTTTTCTATTTTCTATAAACTGGACTCATGGGGTCAGTTTTTCTTACTGACCCTATGAGTCCAGTTTATCCAAAATTTTATAATGAAAAGAATATATTCATTCTGAATTGCTATCAATACAGGCCCTTAAAGCAAAGATGCTGAGCATAAAGATGAGGTATTAATTCAAAGGAAAATTTGAAAGTGAAATGTATGAAGAGAAAAGAATAAGTTTTATATTTTCATAATTTGATAAGCTAAACATTGTTCTTTGGACAGAATGAAAATAACTATGAGATTTGTAGAAATTTTGAATTATATATTTTTGAACCATAGCACAGTATAGATTTCTGCTTAGTGTTTTCTATTTCTTCTGCAACTTTAAATGAATGTTAAAAAGAGTGAAATTTTATGAATACACACACACACACACATTTGTATTCAAATATCCATCTATCTATTTACCTACATGGTTTCAGAATGGTAACTCTCATCTTTTTATATAGAGATTCATTAGAAGAAAATGAATTGATGATAAAATAGAAAATAATATCACAAAACTATAACAAGTAAAGTTATCATATACTAATCATGGGGGGCAACATAATTTAAAAAGAAATTGAAAATAATAAGGTTAAAATATTGTGGGATTTACAAATATACACTGATAGTCTTGGTGGTTAATACATCAGATTTGAACCCAGGCTCAAAAGAAAGAAAGGGATATGCAGAACCAAGGGATATTAGAACACAAGACAGAGAACTGGAAAAGATCACAAAGTATCAAGATCTTAAAATAGTAGTTGAAAACTATTGCATAAACTAACCATGGGGATCTTAGAAAATGTATATTTTCACAACATTTCCATCTGTCCATTGCAAAAAACCGCCTTGTTTAGATCCACAAATATACTACACTGATACATCATGACTATCCAAGTTCTTGGGAAGAACTTGATGCAAACTAAGGCCAACACCAGCTGAAGAACTGGAAGCTGTGATTTTACATTATTAGGCTTATAGAAATATTGTATCACTACCTTTTAAAGTAGTGTTCATCTTCCATAGATAAAATCATACTAAGCAAGCTCTGGATATTTGATAGGAAGATGACACAAAGTTCTGTGGATTTATGTGTGTTCCAGATTTCCCTCCCCCCCCCCTTTTTAATGCATATATTTAGCTTAATTGCAGGAAAGGAGGTAAGTTACACACACATGCACAGTTAAAAAACTGAATTATATCCACACACAAAAAAATAGTGATCCAATGTCACCCAACTGGCTTTTATGGCCAAGGCAGGATGTGAACTCACAATCTTCTGCTTTCTAGCCTAAACCAAAATGAATGAATGAAACAGAAAATTGTATCTTCCCTAAAAGAAAAACAAGTAAGAAACCCATTGTAAAATTTATAAAGCATGATGTATATTTTCATACATTTATACTATTGTTTTGCATATATATATAATAATGAATGGATGTATTTCATCTTTAAAGAAACAGAGGTATGAAAGTGTTCAACAGCACAGACAGCATTCACCTGCATTTCCTTAAGTTGTATCACAGAGATATAATTCTATACACTGGTCTGTGACAATACATTTCTTTAACTGGATTAAGTTTTATTGAATGCATGTTGCTCACATTTGTATACCACTGTTCTAAACAAAAATTATGGCTTCATAAAAGAATGGTGGTGTTATCAATTTCACAAAGAGAAAGTCTAACATATTGAATCAGTTCCATTTAATTTACCAATTTGATTTACTTAAGAAAAGTTTTGTTTAATATTTGTATATGCACCCACAAAATGGCCAAAAATTTACATAATTTATTAAACTACACAAAACTGAAAAATTGGGGCAAGGTGTTGGAAAAAATATTGAGGATCAGTTTCCAGATTGCCATTTTGAGTTCCTTGTTCCTCATGCTGTAGATCATTGGATTCATGATTGGTGGCACCACACAGTAAAACATAGAAACCAGGATGTCTGATGTTGATGGGGAGCTGGATATGGGTTTCAGGTATGCAAAGGTACCACTTACCATAAAAATACAAATGACTAGGAGATGAGGTAAGCAAGTAGAGAAGGCTTTCTGCTTCCCTTGGATAGATGGGATTTGAAAAACTGCTTTAAAAATCCTCACATATGAAAAAACAATTAAAAGAAAAATAATGAATGCTAAAGAAGAACCTAGAACAAGTATCCATTCTTCTGCAGCATAAGAGTCAGAGCAAGATATTTTGAGCAACTGAGGAATTTCACAAAAAAACTGATTGATGATTTTTGAACAGAACCTCACCATAAACATATTTCCTGTATGGAGCATTGAATAAGACAGCCCACACATCCAGACACTGGTTGCCATTTTGATGCAGGCTTTTTTGTTTAGTATAGTCTCATAATGCAGTGGGTTACAGATGGCTACATAACGATCATAGGCCATGACACCAAGGAGAAAGAAGTGAGATAGGATGAAGAAAACAAGGAAGAAAACTTGGCAGAGACATCCAGAGTAAGAAATGGCTTCTGTGTTCATCAAGGAATTAGTAATTGACTTTGGAACTGTGACAGAAATGGAGCCGAAATCTTGCAAGGATAGATTGACTAGAAAAAAATACATGGGTGAATGCAGCTGATGGCTATAAACAATGACAGTGATGATGATGAGGTTTTCAATGAGGGCTGCCAAATAAATTATTAAAAAAACAATGATATGGATTATTCTTAGCTCCTCAGTATCAGGGAAGCCATGCAGGAGGAATTCATTGATTCTAGATTTATTTTCCATTCAGCTTTTTAGATTCAACAGCTTGTAATAGAAGGTAAAATCTTAGGTACTTTTCTCATGTACCTGTGGCAGTATTCAAGATGAAGAGAAATGCTCTTCAATTTATTTTAATATAAGAATGCTAAATAAAACAATTTGTTTAATTATGTAATATTCCTCAGAGCACCCATTTCTCAGGAGCTTACTTTAGCAGTCTTAAGTCTATGAGTGGGAAAATGTGGTTAGAGATTTGTTCATACTTCCTTTAATTTACAGAACAAATAATGTCTTGATTGTTGTATACAATATCTATACTTTCACTTCCAGAAGTAAAGCTTCTTTAACAAATGCATAATTATTTTTGTTTGTTTTTCCTTGGCTAAATACTTCTGGTTTGCATGTAAGATACTGTAGTAGAGACTGTGCAAACAGCTCAATATAAACAAGATATTATATTATAAGAGTTTAAAAAGGAATATTCCAGGAAACACCTATGTAATCTTAGTTTATATTAAAAAAAACTAAACAATTGTTGGGGATGCTTAATAAAGTTACCTATACCTCAACTACATAATCAAATGTATTTTCTTTAGTATATGTATAGTTGTAACTATATTTGAATGAAGGACTACCTTGGTATACCATGAGTGTAGACTAGGAAAAAGAAGGAGGAGAATAAAATGTATAAAATAGAATTGAGTCAAAAGTAAAAAAAAAATCAACTTTGCATTTCCAAAACACTGGGAATAAACAAATACATTAGAACACTATCTTTTTTACAATTATTGTGTTTTATTAGGATATTTAATATTTTCCCACTTCAGAAAATTGTCAATATTTCAAGTTTCAACCTTCTATTAGTTTTAAATCTTTCTGGAACACGGTTTTGCCTAAATTTTGATGATATCCTATTTAAAATATATTTAATCTACCTAAATACAGTGTATGATTAAGTCAATGCAAAACTCACTGTGACATGGAAACATTAAAATATGTTTCTATAGCAGAACATGCTGAAAGAAATAATTTTGTGATGGCAACTGTGAGATCTTTGTTTCTCATGCTATAGATTACAGGATTCAGCAGAGGTGGGACAAAGGTATATATCATAGTCAGTACCAAATTCAAACTAGATGGGATATTAGAAGGTGGTTTTAAATAGGCAAACCACCCAGTGGATATCAATATGGAAAATACAGTGAGATGTGGAAGGCAGGTTGCAAAGGCTTTTTGTCTTCCATGAACAGAAGGGATTCTTAGCACTGTTGTAAAGATCAGCACATATGTTATGATGATGAAGACAATGCAAGCTCCCTCTATCATAATATTGATTGCCAGAATAGTAAGTTCATGTTGGTATGAATCAGAGCAAGATAGCTTGAGTAACTGTGGGATTTCACAGTAGAACTGATCAACAACATTAGAGCAAAAGGAGACTTCAAATGTTCCTGTAGTATGCATTGCTCCATTGAAAATTCCCATCAGCCAAGCACAAAACACCATTTGTGCACAAGCTTGTCTATTCATCACCATCCCATAGTGCAGCGGATGACAAATGGCAACATAACGATCATATGCCATGACTGTGAGGAGGAAGAAATCAGATTCAACAAAGGATACAAAGCAGAAAACTTGACCCACACATCCAGAATAAGAAATGTTTCTAGAGTTCATAAAAGAATTGGCCATGGATTTGGGAATAATAGTAGAAACAGCGCCAAGGTCCTGAATGGCTAAGTTCATCAGGAAGAAATACATGGGAGTGTGAAGGTTATGATCAAAAATAACAGCAGAAATAATTATGAGATTCCCTAAAACAATTGCCAGATACAGTATCAGGAACAGAAGAAAATGCAGAATCTGTAATTCCCAGACTGCTGAGAACTGAAGGAGCAGAAAATTGGAAGGGGATGACATATTATCCATTTTATTAAGAAGTATAGTATCTAGAAGAAAAGGAAAATTAAATTAGGCAATTCCAAGCTTCCAAAAGGATTTTCAGAAAGTTCTTTGGGCACTTCAAGTCCACAAGTACTGTCTAGTATTTATTAAAGTAACTTTTTGTTTGTTTCTTTATTCGCTAGAAGTGACTCTTATAACAACGTCTTCTTTATTTCCTCCCAAGCCTCTCTGCACAGACCCCCAAATTATAGCCTATTCTTATGTAAAAATATTTATTCTCAATTTTAGGCAAGAAAGTCAGCAGTGGATTTTGATTAGCCTTTCCATTCTGAGAGAGTTAAATTTTCAGGTGAATAGTTTGGAAATAGACATAGAAACTCACTTAAGAGAAGTACATAAAAAGATTATTTTAGTCTGTCACCAGAAAACATCAGCAATAACTCAGCAACCAGAACACAAACAGTTTACAACATTTTGCAAAGAAAATTAACATTGTCAGAAATTAAATTAAATTACTAAATTAAAATTCAGTTAGTTAACAGTTCTTAAAGACATGATCAGTTTGAAATATTTCCAGCTGACCACAGAAAATCTCTTCATAAAGAAATACACTGGTATCTTATTTCCACGTGAAATAAATATTTGTTGAAGGTTCATGTG
Organism: Thamnophis sirtalis; assembly: GCF_051295495.1. NCBI lineage: Eukaryota > Metazoa > Chordata > Lepidosauria > Squamata > Natricidae > Thamnophis > Thamnophis sirtalis. Next base: position 110,402,146 of record NW_028261384.1, read on the forward strand.
ATAGAATATGGACATAACATGTTGGTAGTAGTTAACACAATTATTAAAAAAAGAAAAGAAATACAAAAAGAAAGGAAAGGAAAGAAAAAAAGCTCTGCCCTTGTGGAAAACTTGGGGTGGCTTTTTATTATTGATGAATAAATAATATGAATGAATATGAATATTTATTCAAATTACTACATATACATACACTTATACACACACACACACACACACACACGTGTGTATGTGTATACACAATTCAGACAGAAATATCAGCAATTTTTCAGGGGATAGGGCTAGAGAAAATCTTAAAATTTCTCAGTAGGAATACAATATATTAAATAGAAAGAAACACTGATATGCAGTCTTTGTCTATGAATCATGTCTTCATTGATATGAATTCTATCTCAAGATATATTTAATATATTATTAAAGCTACTTCAGTGCTATAGATTCCAGAATCCTGTTTTGATCATGGCAGGTGTCAGAAAAGGATGCAAGGTGACAAAAAAAATTCTCTCTTCATCTTGACATTATTGACCAAGTTGTCTTCATCACACAAAGCCCGCCATCAATATGAATTGAAGCCATGTAGGCATAAAATATAGGAAGATTGTCAAAAATTCATGTGGCACAAAATATCAAACAGAGAATGTTTGAAAATGGTCTTGTTGTGAAATTGTAAAATCTACTAGTGTACTAGTGTAGCAAGAAGTATTCAACACTCACTTTAAGTACCTTCAAAGGGAAAAATTCTCCTGTTTTCCAGCTGAATGCCATAGTAATCATATTGGCTGGGCTAGTTAATTATAGTGAAGAAAGATTTATTTTAAAAATATAAATAGCATATATACATCTAACTTTCTTAATTTATTGTGGCTTGACACATGTATCAGACTAAGCCAACTTCATACTCTCCACTTTAGGATCATGCAGGAAGGAGACCAAGGCAATAGGTCAAATTAGATCATTATGGATTTTTTTAATGCAATTTTTTATCATAGTAATCCTTTAACTCTGTTTATGAGCTTGAAACTTGTAATTGAAAAAAAGACTTGTAATAATAAAAATGTAACTTTTTTATTAACAATGTTAAAATTTTCCATTTATCTTCTGATCTAATCCACAAAAGATGAAGTCATAATAAATATATCAATGTCTATTATAGTAAACTGAGATAAACACTAACCCAAGAACAGTGACTATGAAATGTGAAATAGCTAGAGTAAAACCAATGCACAAAGTAAATGCATGCAGATAAAATGATTGGTGATGGGTAATCAAAACTCCAATGCTAGAGATAGAGACACATAAAGCAGTTGATTACTAGAATAGAACTGAGTATCACTTTAATCTCCCCAAAGTGCTTTGTCAAATAACAGAAGTATAACTCTTGTCTCTAAAAGCTTTAAAGCAGAGGTAACTTTTAGGATTCATGCTAGATTCATGCAGCAGCCTTCCACAGCTGCCATGTGATCATAGAAACAATGCAATTGGTTTAAAGTATTGTAGAGAGAGGCTACATACATCCTTCTATATACTCCGAAGCACATTTTAAAGACTTTGTAAATAAACTCATATTGATGATATCCAATTTCATCTCATCAACTGAAAGTAATCCAAATTGTTATTGAAAAGAAAAATATGCACAAGAATTTTTAAGATTGTATCAAGTTTTCTAAATGCTTTCCATCCCACAGTCAATTCAACAAAATGATCAGTAGTCTAGATTTGCATTACTGCAAACTTTTTAAGAATAGATCCCTCCTAGTGAGTTGTTACCTGCTGCTTCATGTTTTACACATGCTTTCAAAACTTATTGCTATTGTCAGTTTAAGAAATAAATTCTACAAGAAAAAAAGGAAACTATCCTTTGCATTAACATTTTGCTTTAAAAGCACTAATAAAGTAAAAATATGCTGAAAAAATAGAGGAACAAGGAAAGAGCAAGTACAAAGCAAATAAGGGACTTCACTCTTGTATACATACTTGCTACTTGCTACTTTTTCACATGTATTTTAATTGCAATACTTCAACAAATTCTGAATTTATATTTGAACTGAACTCATCATTTTAAGAACATAAAAATGATTTGCTGTTTGATATTGTTACATTATAAGGACAATAGAGGTGGTGTGTATTTCTGATTGCCTTACATTCATAATTTTAAAATTCAGATGCAATAATTTTGTAATTAGCATATTTTGAAATGTCCATAGTTTTTATCTTGCAATCAGATAGTCTCTTAGAAACCAATTGAATTATAATAAAATATTACCATCTTTTGATTACATATGAAAGCCCAGCTCTACTGCTGCTGTTTAATCTATGTTGATGAAATCGACAAATATATTGAAATTTCAAATGTTAGAGTTGTCTAAGAAGTTCAGAAATGGCTTTAAAATGCAAAGTATATAAAGAAGAGCATACTTTATCATTTAGCAGTTTTTTGGGGGAACTTACCATGAATTTTCTCTTCAGGTTTGAAATGCATGATATTATGAATGACATTTAAATAAGTTTTCTCCTTTCTTTCTTTTTTGTTGCTGTTGTGTCTATTAATAGGAAAAAAATGTTCTTCTCATCACAAGAAAAATATTCTGTTTTTATCAACATAGATTTATTGTCTGTCATTCAATGCAAACTAAGATTATAACTTTGCAGAATATAACTACGCCATGGAACTCTATATCTATATCAGGAATTTATTTTCTCAAGGCAGAATAAGTCAATCCAATTAACATGTCCTAACTCAAATGTTAATTAGTCACTTTGGCTCATCTACTCTCTACTTTTTGTTGTTAAGTAAAATATCAGCTGGTAGGAGGAGCATAACAGGAAATCCTGGATTCATTAACAAACATACCTACTAATATCTACCAACTCCACAAAAAGGCTTAGCAATAAGTGCCTTCATTGTGAGTATGATAGGCTTGAGTGCAATTTATAACAGCAAAAGTATAGTTTGATCAGACCAAAAAACATTTATGCCCACATAAAATGACATTTTGTAGATAATTAATCCTGACAAGTCTTAGGCAGGAACTGCAAGGAGTGAGATGTTTTTGCTCCATTCTTTGATTCTTTGCTTCTGTATATAGTGTATTCTAGTCAACATTAATAGCTATGAATTGACTTATCGTTAATGTCAGGCCAACTAAGTAGTGCAAATCAATAATTACCTATTTAGGAGTGCTGAAACTATTTTAATCGATATTGGCTCTAAGAAGTTATATAGGTGTCCCATTTTTGTTTCTTAATGAAGTTACCTGGAAATATATACTGTGTGACAAATGCATGCAAAAAATATACAATGTCAATGACAAGAAACAATCCAATAAAAGAATTTCTGATAATTTACTTATTTCTAAACATGCAGAAAACTTCCATGTTATCTTTAGTTGATTGTGTATTTCTTTGGTTGTATTCAAATCATTAACAAATTATTTTATAATTTTTTTCTAAAGGTAGCAAAATGTCTGTCTCTTCTGTTATTTTCAAGCTACTGTAAATACAGCAAAGCAGCAGAAATCTAAAATGAATCAAAAGTTGATACCTTCCCCCTTTTCACATTTATACTTTAGAGGAACAACTATGGCTTGTTGAAGTTAATTGATACTGTGTTTTCAATATTAATATTTTTGGTTTGTTTCTTTTTGTATTTTTTTAAATGTACCTCTATTTTTGTTGATCTGGGAATATGAATAAATAAAAAAGAATAGCATATTAGATACACATTAACAACTGTTTTTTTTTTCCTGCCACAAGCCTTCATTTGAGGTATGGCTTCTAGATAATCACATAGATATCTGTTGTGGCCCAGCAGGAGCCGTTGGAGCTGCCACCAGACTCCGACAGCGAGGGACCCTATGAGTCGGCCCTGGAGGATGTCGATGACCCTGGACAGGGTTCTGACTCCGAGCAGGACGCAGAGAGACTGGTTGGCCACCAGGTGGTGCCTGAGCCTTGGATCAGTGGGGAGGAGACAAGGGAGAGTGATCCCGAAACCAGCAGTTAGTTGTCCCTGGATGCACACCATCGAAGAGCTACTCGGCGTCAAGAACAATTACGCAGTCACAGGAGATAATTGTGCTCAGCTGGTGGTCATTAGGCTCCTCTCCAGACTATAAAAAGACTGCTTGTGACATGCCCCTCTTGCAGAAGTCAACGCATTGACTAAAGAGAACGTAACTAACTTGGCAGGCTGAATGCTGCCAAGATTTGTCTGAATTGCTGCCAAGGTTTGTCGGACTTCCTGTCAAGGTCCTTATCTGTTTCTTTGCTTGGCTTTCAGCCACCGAGATTGTGGCTTCTTGGTATTAAAAGTACATTCTAGTTAAGCTTGTCTCGGCTTTCGTTACTGGATGGAGAAGGGGGTCAGAACAGATATCTATATGATCCCTTGCCCTTTGAGCACTTGCTTTTATAAAATGTAGAATACCTTGAAAAGGGTAGAGGAATACTAAATTTAGTATTTAGTCAATAGAGCTGTTCTCAAATCATAACCACTATTGGTCAAGCCCATTGTAGTGTTTTGGTCAAAGGGACCTTCAGGGACAGGGATTATTGATTTGGTAATACAGGAAACTGACCAGGGCAAGAATGAGAAAGGTAGGAATTGAATTCTATCAAATTGCACTCATTAAACATTATGGGGCAATATTATACTATATTCAAAGGACAAAAATATAACAACCTGTATACATTTTGGGCTATGCCATATTTATTGTGAATTGGGATCTGTTTAATGAAGAGTTAACTAGACTTCTTGTCATATACATGATGATCTTCCAAGCGCAGAATATATATTTTAATCCATTATATTTCCAAGAATTAATTCATGACTCTGATCAATAAAATTGATGGACCAACTTTAGCTTTGGACAGTTGTGGAACAAACAACAGTTAAAGAAAACCAGAAAAGAGAAATGTCTAATGAATATACTAGATATACTCATATACTAATAGTAACAAAGTAATACATTACAGAAGTTATAAAAAAACATATGGATATATTTATTACATAAGGGTATCAATTGTCGGAAGGAAAGAAAAATGTAGAAGTAGCATAATATTGTATATGGGAAAAGTATTAAGGCCCAGGAAGGTTCAAATGAAGCTTCCACACAAAATTATTTTATGAAGCCATGTGGTTTTCTCTCATCTAAGAGTAAAATAAATGTTTGCATTCATAGCTTCACTGTGTTTCAAAGGTTTCAGTGCAGATAATACACATGAGTAGAAACAACAATTGAAATTCCAGTTATCCAACATCTAGAAGTGTTAGAACAAGTTCCTGAATGTGTGCAGTGCCTTAGGCAGAACAATCTTAAAGATTTTGCAAATAACAAAAACTGAGATGACAAGCAGAGATATCCATGATGGGGGAAAAAAAGTTAGGATGCCAATTGTGATGATATGCTATGTGACTATATTAGGCATTTTTAATATGTATTATAAACATCATAGCCATCATTTTCACTGAAATACTTTTGATGACATAAAATGTTTTATTGAGACAGATATATCTATTTACCTTGATAAAAAGAATTATTATATCTTTATGTGATAAAATTGGAATTAAGTGAGCTGGGATAAATCCCCCAAATCTAACAGTTTCCACAAAGCAATTTTAATCTCTTTGTTCCTCACACTATAGATGAATGGATTCAATATAGGTGGAATTATGGTATAGATCACAGCAAATGCTATATCAAAATTAGAGGAAGTTTTAGTGGGAGGCCTTTCATAGGCGAGAATTAAACTAAAAATAAAAATGGAAACAACTATGAGGTGAGGAAGACAAGTGGATAATGCTTTTTTAGAAACCTGCTTAGAAGGGATTCTAAGAACTGCCTTAAAGATTTCTCTGTAACTTTCAGTGATGAAAATAAAACATATTAACCCAATGCAACAACCTAATATAAGAAATGCAACCTCAATTTGATATAAATCAGAACAAGACAGTTTCAGTAATTGTGGGATTTCACAGAAGAATTGATTGATATAATTGGAATAAAAGCTGAGGCTAAATGTTCCTGAAGTGTGTAATGTTGCATACAATATGCCACTAACCCATGCACTGATTGCCATCTGAATGCAGGCTCTCTTGTGCATAATTCTTTCATACTGGAGCGGATTGCAGATGGCCACATAGCGATCATATGCCATTACTGTTAGAAGGGCAAGATCTGATCCTGCAAAGAACACATAGAAGAATACTTGAGCAACACATCCAGAATAAGAAATGGATGTGTTGTTCAAGAGAGAATTTGCCATAGATTTGGGAACTGTAACAGAGATGGAACCAAGATCCAACATGGCCAAATTCATCAAGAAAAAATACATGGGTGAATGCAGATGGTAATCAAGGGTCACTGCAATAATGATTGAAAGATTCCCAGATATTGCCACCAAGTACAAAATTAGAAACACAAAGAAATGCATGATCTGCAATTCACGGATCTCTGAGAAGGTCAAGAGGAGAAATTCATCTGTGGAGGTGCAATTAAACATGTTTTCTTGAAGCTCAGTTGTATGCTTCCTGTTGAAGTAACAGAAAAGAAAAATGTTTAATCCAGAGATTGTGATTAAAATTAATCAAGATTAATTTAATCAAATGTATTCCAAGTACTTACTTCTATATTTTTATTAAGAAAACAATGGGAATACATTTTGCACCTATTTATGTCTTTTTGCAGTTTTTTTTAATATATTAAAGTTATGATTTATTTAGCTTACTGCTATAATTTCAGCTATGTAAGTATATGCTGTATGCATGATGTTCCGTTTACTGAAAATAAGAATATAAGAAAATTCTGGGTTTATCTATTACACTCTAAATGGAAGTTGGGGGAAAGCTTCCTTCAGGAGAAATGTAAAGATCACTATTGATAAAAAAATATAAGCCTTTATAAGCATATAACATAATGTTAATGTTTAGAAGAAAGAAATATAGTGAAGGGAAATTAAGAGCAAAGAAGAAGAATATCTACAGCTACTACAGATTTACAAAAGAAAGAAGAAAAAACAGTGAGGTATTCAATTATTCATATTTTTATTTTAAAATATTTTCTAAACAATTATGTTACTTGGGTATGTACCCATTTGTATAAAATTGTATATCACATTGCCAAAATTAGTCTCCTACCATTCCATTACTCCAATAAATTACATTATTTGTAGTGTTGTTTAGAATTTTTCTTAGTCTTTAAAGTGATAACAGGGACAGCTAGCATTTAAAGGTAATTTTGGTACTGTAAATGTGAATCTGACACATTTCATCATAAAATTAAAACTCAAATTAGAATCTCTCTCATTCTATACTTTTTTTGGTCATCCTGAGAGAAGTTAGAAATGTTTTATTGCTTACAAAGTTATGTGGTTGAACTGTTTTCTATAATATTATCTCTTTGTATAAAGTATAAAATGGTACAATATAAAATTGTTTATGTATATAAGTGTGTATATCTGTCTTAGTTTGTTCTTTGATGTTACAATCAAAGTTTACATTTTGTTAGTTTTAATCCAAACTAAATGCAATAAACTCATACTTTCTGACCATTTTTTTAAAAAATATAGTACAAATGTGTGAGTAATCTTCAAGCTACAAGCAATAAAATGGAAAATTCAAGTACATAGATGAAAATACTACAATGCTAAGTTATCTCCCGGGTTATTGAAAACTATTTAGATTCCATAAACAACGACTAAATTGCCAGAAATAGCTATGCACAGACATGCTTTTTTTTTGTACAAAATTATCTCATATGAAATTAAATGCACACTCTAAAAATTTTACAGAATAATAAAACATTTCTTTCTAATGTGGTTATAGTCTATTTTTCATCTGAAACTACAAGACAATGTTTGCACCTGAATGCAAACTTTCACTTTAGGAGTGAAAAGAGATAAAATTCAATTACCAACATATTGATAAATTATCCTATTAGACTAATGATTGAATGATGAAGGGAAAAAGAATAATTCTGAGTATCATCAACCTCCTTCACTCTAATAGAAAAGAACCAACTGCATTTTTACATATGTTAAGTTTTAAACAAATGTTAAACAAAAGTGTTTATGCTGAATTCCAAAACAATAGAAATAATATAGTTTAAAGAGCAAAGAAATGACTTTTTAGAGGTTCCAATATGAGTAAAATATTTTAGTGTAAATCCTTAAATTGTTCATTTTACTTTTATATTCATAACAAAGATGAATGTAATAGGGGATGCATTTTACTTTAATACTTATATTCTCCTTTATCTTGAGTGTGGATAATGCTAAGGCTTTATCTATTAAAATCATGAAGATACACATAATACATATTCACACATTCCTATCTCCTAATATATTTTATAATTATGTTTTCTAAGCAGAAATTGCATTCACTAAGATTTTCTGAATCCTTTGTAAAACTTTTTTTCAATAGAAAGTTCATTTTTACCTCTGGTTGCTTTTTAATTACTTGTATAATTTATCTCCATTATTTTTCTTTGAGAGAGCCAGTCTAATGTAGTGGTCCAGGCTAGGAGATCATGAGTTCTGGTTCTATCTTGGGCACAAAGCTACGTGGGTGGCATTGGACCAGTCACTCTCCTCCAGTTACCAGGAGTCAACACTGGTTTGAAGGCACAAAGAAAGACATGGATAGATATATAGTCTCATAGATAGATAGATAGATAGATAGATAGATAGATAGATAGATGGATGGATGGATGGATGGATGGATGGATGGATGGATGGATGGATGGATGGATGGATGGATGGACGGACGGACGGATAGATATAGAGATAGAGATAGATAGATATAGATATATAGATATATGAGACTATATATATATATATATATATTCACCCCTTCCTTTGATTGCTATTTAAAAAGTTGTATACATAAAGATAGCAATTTAAACTTTGTTATTAAGCTCCTTAGAGACCAGCACACAATAATTACAATGATATGTTCTCCCCTTGTACAGGAGAATTGTCTACAGAGAGAAAAAAATCTATGGGATAATTTGTCATTGCTATTATATATCAGTATATGAAGTATTTGATTATATTAAATTTTCATTGGCAAATCATTTAAGTGATGTAAAGATAGGAAATACTAGCGTAACAAACAATGGACTGAAATTATTTGTTTTCATTATTAGATTTATATTCCATTTATCAAATGGTTTTGATAAAGAATCTTCCTTCAGAATGACTGATCAGCCATTTGATAAACTTTTGTAGTTAATGGTAAACTCAATTCTGGTTTTTTTTAAATGACTGATTGTAAATTGAGTTATATTGCCATCAGGTGCCATGTTGTTGTTGTTGTTGTTGTTGTTGTTGTTATGGCAGTCATTTGTTTTTAATCCTATGTTTCATACCTTGAGTTATAAGTGGAGAAAGATGGCTAAAAGTAAATATTAGACTGATTTTTTTAATAAAGTAATTCTCAACAAAGAGGAACCACATTGCCTCAAATGCTAGTGATTCCACTGTTTAGTTTTTATTCATTTTATAATGTATAATGTAACCAACTTTAGAAATAAGCATCCGCTTAAATGTTTGAGTAAAATATACATATTGATTCCTTAGTTAAAGTACACTAGGAAGTAAGTATAGTTCTTATGTACTAAAATTGGCTATAGAGATGGTTTACACTACAAGGTTTTTAAGGAATTGGGTTTCCAGCCTGAGCAGGTGTTGGACTAGAAGATTTACAAGGTCCCTTCCAACTCTGACATTTTTATTCTGAGAGGTTTCGATTTTAAGGTATCAGACTAGAAACCAAGAGACCATGAATTTTAGTCCTGGGCATAGGACTAAAATTACTAGGACATAGTAATGTTGAGGGAGTGCAGGCAGCCACACTCCCTCAACCCTAAAAATAAAGCAATGACAAAACAGTTCTGAAATCTTGACAAGAAAACTCAAGGATTTGTCTAGGCAGTCTTCAGGAGTCAACAGTGACATGAAAGCAAAAAAAAAAAAAATGCAGGTGAAGCTCCTGAAAAATCAATCTTTGAGACATTTTTTGTTGCTAATTTCAATTCTCAAGTAGGCATATTGGTGAGTGTCTAATTATTTTAAGCAATATGCCACAGCACACAAATCTGTACACCCAATCAATAAACTGCATATCTGCATTACTAACCTATTGGCATGTCTTTATTGGGCCAACTCAAGTTATATAATGAAGCAGAACTACATAACTGTATGAAGAGCATTTGGATTGTGCTCAACTTATGACTGGTCACATAGCGAATGTTCAAAATTCTGACAAAGCTATTTATGCCCCAAATTCAAAACATACACTGCAGGCATTGGGTTGCATTTATCTTTATTTGCAGGATCCAGTGATCACGTGGTCATAATTTTTTACATAATTTTTTGCTGAAACCCGAATTACTTCCAGTTTTGGGCAAAACTGGCTTTATACTCGTTGGTTCATTTAACAACTGTGAGGTTCACTTAACTATGATGGTAGTGACTTTATGATCACAATATTTGCTTAATGACCTCTGCAAAAAAAAGATGAATAAAATGGGTCATCACATTACTGACTTGCTTTACGACCTTCATGAATAATGACCGTAATCGGCATCATCCATTTTGTGGTAACTTTTTCTTGAAGAATTTTTTTTTAATGAACACAAACAGACAAAAAAACAACAACCACAAAACCATCTTCCATTACAAATTGTAGAAAGTGTGACGGTTGGTTACCAAAAACTTCTGTGCATCCCTTCCATAGTCATCACCTATAATTCATATCGAATCACATATTTTTAAATCAAGTATGCAGTATTTATATACATTGTTTTCATCATACCTCAGCCTTCATTTGATTGTAATTGTTTTTACATCCTTTTATACGGAATATTCCAATTTAGAGCAAAACCACATAATGGCATTCCATTAACTCCTCCCAACATCCTACAATAAAATTGCATCTTTATAACATGTTCTAAATAAAAAAAAATGATTATGTTTAATTTCTAAACTTCCTTTCATAGTCTCCATTTGCAATTTATATAGAATTTCCTCTTAACAAACCAATACATATATATGCATTATTATCATTATCAATCATTTATTTAACTATAACCCTTATCACTTCATTTTATACATAACACTGAGCCGAGGTGGCGCAGTGGTTAAATGCAGCACTGCAGGCTACTGCTAGATCAGCAGTTCAGCGGTTCAAATCTCACCGGCTCAGGGTTGACTCAGCCTTCCATCCTTCCGAGGTGGGTAAAATGAGGACCCGGATTGTTGGGGGCAATATGCTGACTCTCTGTAAACCGCTTAGAGAGGGCTGAAAGCCCTATGAAGCGGTATATAAGTCTACTGCTATTGCTATTGCTATTACTCTAAATTTAACTAAATTTTACTTAATTTTTATTTTCAGCTTTCATTACATCAACCTGCGTCTTTCCAGTAATAGTGCAGTCTTATGTCTCTTGCCATTTGTAGTATTAGCATTCTTATTAATTTCTTGGTAAGTCTTATATAGACTTCTCTTCGCAAGTTATTGTTAATTTCATTTCTTATGTAAACTTGAAACCTTCCATTTGCTTCTTCAATCAGCTTATCTTTAGTTATCACTTGTGCTTCTGATAAAGTTTCTCTCCTTACTTCCATCAATTTCTGTCTCTTTCTTTTTCTTTTGTACTTTGAAGTCTGGGATAAAGTTCCAGTCCCCTTTCCATATTCCACTCTTTTCATTTCCAGCCAGGCTCAGTTTACTATCAATATAAACAGTTTTCTTGTTTCTTTGATTATTTTTTCCTTCAATTTTTAGAACTCTGTCCTCCACTTTTTCCATTTGATAAATATCCTAAATTTTTCCATCAAATTTTACTGTGCTGTGTTCTATATTACCCAGTCTCTTCTCATTTTTTTCTGTTACTGCTAAAATCTTTTGTATTCCAACAAAACATAATTATTTGGAATGTTAAGTTTTCTTTTTCTTGTTGCACCATTTTCCAATTTCTAAACACTGTGACTATAACATTTGAAGCATTTTGTTAGATTTGAAGCAAGTTCATTTATAATCTTTCAAAGTCAAGGTCTCTCCTCTCTCCTCTCCAGCTATTGAAAGAGCTCCCAAAGAGCACCTGTATAAACAATGCATGCTGTTCCCGCTATCACTCACAGTAAACAAGCTGGGAGACTTGAAGTGTAAAACAAAGGATCAAAGGGAAGAAAAAAACAACAATACTTCCAAACTCCAGTCTCCAAGTGGCAGTGTTACTTCCTTTCCTTCTATTGTTAAAGACCTCTTTGTATTCCTTTTAATATCTTCTTTAAGACTTAACTCATTAAGTCAGTTTCTTGTTTCTGGAAGTGCCATCTTGTGCCACAATTACCTGAAACACTTGGATCATTATTCACAGAAGTAATTGGAACAATTACTGACTTGAGATCTGTCAAAATAATTTCCATAGAATTTGTGGAATTTAGGATTCAAAAGGAAGTTCTCCAGCTGGACAGATGTAGGGGATGTGAGCTCTGAAGAGCCTCACATGAACCCTGTCTGACAAACCAACTCCAGGGATCCTTTTTTGGATCAGAACCCCGCCCCTGGAGTGGGGGCAAAGAAGGGGAAGCATCTGATCAGAACCAGGGGGAGGCAACAGGTCCCTCGCAAGTTGGAGATTTTCCCTCTGAATTGGAGTAGGGGTGGCAAGAAGCTGGCTTCCAGCCAAAACAACTGAACAGGAGATGAAAGTCTGGTAAAAAAATTCATTTAACTCACAGTCATAAATCAAAACATGGAAAAGGCAATGAATCTCAAGAGTACAAATAATATTAATAGACAGATCTGGATTTTGGCAAAAGGAAAGAAAAAAAAAGAAAATGGAGGTGGAAACACTGGACCCCAAAAGGAAATATTTGTTTGAAACAATTCAGACAGAAATGGAGAAAGCAGAGATGTGACAAACCCACTCAAATACAAACTCTAAATTTGGTTTTGGATTTGAAATAGAAACCAAACATTCCGAAGGAATTACTTCATCCGAAAGTCTTCCAACTAATATATCTTAAGCAACTCCAATTAATGAGAGGTGTAATGCAACAATGGAGAAAGATCAAGAAAAAAGCACTACTTTATCACTGACAACTGATAACCTAATCTTGCCTGGGCACAAAGTTCTAATTAGCCAACTGCTATAAATCAGAACTTGAAAAAGCAGGAGGCGAAAGAAACATACCCGGGTTTGGCTGTATGCAAGTGTGTTCCAATTGATACATTTTGAGCAACTATGGCCAACGAGAGGTGGAGAGTGGCAAGGGGAAAAATAATAACAAGGTCAAGAGCTGGGAAAATACGAAGTTTTTTTCCTTTTTTTCTGCAAAAGATCAAGATGGCTCCAGCTTCTCTTCTATTTTCATATTAGTTGAAAATTTAAGGTTGACCAGACCTTTTGAATAAGATCTGTATAACTAACTGCAATTTTGGAACTGGACATTAAGGAAGAACAAAAGACCAAGATGGCTCCCATTGTTCTTCTCCACAGCAGCTGAATTAGATAAATTTAAGTTGGACCCGAACTCTGAAATAAGAACTGTATAATTAACTGTAACTTTGGAACTAGACATTATGGAAAGATGGGAATTTGAAGAACTACATGAAATTACAAAGAAATATGCATACATCATTAAAATCAAGCCTAAATAGAATTCTGAATTCAGCAGGTTTTTAAAGAAGAAGGAAGAAGGCGGAGAGATAATGAAGGGGTAGAAGTGATTGGAAATAAAAAGCAGACAAAAAATGCTATTGTTTGATCATAACTTGACTCTGTGCATCAGTTGGGATAAAGATTGATCTCTACACCACTAATCCTTCCTGTGTGCAAAAATTACATGATGATGTTGAGAAACAGTTATAAAAAATTAAACTTATTTTATATATGATGACTTTGGCAGAGAATGATCTTGTTCTTTTAAAAAATTTGTAACATTTAATACTGGTGAGCCCTGTTGTATTTTATTATTATGCTGTGTTTTGCTCTCAAGCCTGTGGTCCTGGGTAAATATTTCAGAAGACAAATAAAAAGCTCTATATATGTTATTTCAATGATTACAATTACAATGGTATTGTAATTACTGATATATTAATGTGGGTGTTGGAGCTTTGGAGTGATGACTTCAATACACCAGGGTCTCCAATTTGAGGGTCATCATTAAATCTTATCTAAAAAAAACCCTTCAATTTAAGACTATAAATTAACTATTCATTACATCTTTGTGACACCTTTTGGCCCTGTTCAATTGTGATTTGCAGAATCAAGTATCTGCAAGTATGACAACTTTTTTTTGCTGAGGCTGAAAGTGACTATGCCCAAGGTCGTCCATCTGGCTTATGCCTAAAATAGGACTAATGCCTATGGTCTCCTCTTTTCTAATCTGATGCCTTTACCATTTCAGAAAATTGGTGTACAGCCGTACATTAAATTTGAAGAGTTTGTATTATTGTATAAAGATTGAATGCTGACATTTCTATATAAACTTGTTTGTGGAATGTTTGGAAATGTTGGCATATTCTTTAGTGCAGATGCAGTGATTTCTATATTCTTTGATGCCAGTAAAAAACTTTGTTGTAAACATCCAATTGCTTTGGTTCCTTAAAAATGGTAGATTTTTTTCATAAAATCCCTTGATGTTTTTTTTTTTTTGGACAGGTGGAGGAGGACAAACTCAACATAGAGCTTAAAAAAAACCCAATAACCTTTATTTTCTTTTTTGTCCTTACCTCAAGACATAGCAGTACAAACCACACAAAATTGATCAATTACATATTGAAAACATATATTCTTTATATAGGCAAAAGAATCTGTTTTTTTCCTAGTGTAGATGTTTGTTTTATTTTAACAGGAAATCCTGCACAAATCAAAATGTAATTTATTGGTTTGACTAACTCTAAACTAAATATGACTTTTTAGTGGACATGAAAAGAAGCCTTCTTAGAAGGAAGATGTTTCCTTAGTGCTGTTTTGATTTGTTTATTTCTCAAGCTGTAGATGATTGGGTTCATCAGTGGTGGAACCACAGAATAGATTGCAGAAGCTACCAAATTAAGATTATGTGATGAGTTTGAGGTAGGCTTCAGATAGGCAAATGAAGTTGTGAAAAGAAATAAGGAGACTGCAAGGAAATGTGGTGAACAAGTGGAAATGGTTTTCTTCTTTCCCTGAATGGAGGGGATTCTTGTCACTGCTCTGAAGATTTTTGCATATGAAAAAATTATAAAACAAAAGCTCATAAATGATAAACATGCACCAATGAGATGGACCACACTTTCAATGACATTACTACCAGAACAAGATATTTTAAGTAACTGTGGGATTTCACAGAAAAATTGATCAATGATTTTTGAACAGAAAGTCATTGTAAAGGTGCCAACAGTGTGCAACAGTGCATACAAAAGGGCAGCAATCCATGAAATGATTGCCATATGGATACAGGTCTCCTTATTCATCACAGTTTCATAATATAAAGGACTACAGATGGCAACATACCGATCATATGCCATTACAGTCAGGAAAGCAAAATCACTTGCCATGAAAAAGATCAGGAAAAATACTTGGCTGACACATTCAGAATAAGAAATCCATTGTGTGTTGAAAAGTGAATTGAATATAGATTTAGGAATAGTTACAGAAACAAACCCTATGTCTGCAAGAGATAAATTCATCAGAAAGAAATACATGGGTTTATGGAGGTGGCATTCAAAACCTATGGCAATAATGATAAGGCTGTTTCCCACCAGAACTCCTAAATATATGGCAAGAGAAATCACACTGTATATAATCTGAAAATTCCGTATTTCAGAAAATCCAAGAAGTAGAAATGCATTCACTCTGGTTGTGTTGGACATTCCACCTTAATATTCACTGTGGGTAAAAGACAAAAGATTAAATAATTTCAGAAATGTCTTTATTTGTTCTACATATAAATGTCTTCATTTATTCTACATTCTAGTTAATTTTATTCTTTGGCTACAAAGAAGACACAATCTAAGTGGATTTACAAACCAGGACTATATTGCATAGGAAGCTGCAACCAGTCAGCAGAATTTAGAGATGAATGAAGTCTGGAATCAAAGCTAATGGATCCAATAATATAGTAGACAGATAAGTGGATAAATCCAACAAACACAGCACTAGTAAACAGCCATTTTTCTAGCAACCAGAATCCTATAACTGAAGATTTTAACCCTGTAGTCTCAGAGCCTGCCTAAGGCTGAAGTTAATAAATAAAATAGGGTATTATAAAGTTAATACTTTTAAACAATTTATTCACAAATATATATTATGGAACTCTTCATGGGATCTGGGATTGAGCAGGGAATTTTACTTGAGTAAATGCAAATGCATTATTCATTATTATTCATCCAGATCTCCTAGGTGAACCTGCAGAAGATGGATAAAGCAGATCAGTTGTCAGCTGAATGTTGATGAGGGCTTATATATTAAGTATTTCACGTACAATAATTATTTTATCTGCCAACAAACAAAATGCATTACCTAATATGAAAAATATTACAAGATTTGGACAAATATTGAGAATATTGTTTTTTGGGTTTTTTAAAATTAATATTTCTAAACTCTAGAATTATATTCTTAAAAATAGTTCAATAGGCCAATTGTTAATGGACAACTCTTATAGCTATGTAATGTGGAAAATAGGGGAAAATACACAAATATCTAATATTTTTCTCTGAAAAATGGTCACATTGTATACATATGTAAACATGACATTGGCTAGAACAAGTAAGTTAGAAAATATCAATGATACCTCAAATTTAAAGTGTAACCTTTTTTGGGATGGTGATTTGATTTGATTCTTGATCATTTTCTGGTTCTTTATGAAACTTTTTATTTGTTGCCAGTAATAAAAACAACAAAAACTAAATATATAGTTGTTATGGGTTGTAATTGTTTCTGTGGGACCATAGATATACACATATAATACTTGATAAAAGTATTCTAAAAGGAAACATTTGACATTATTGAATTATCAATAAATTACACAATGATCAATAGGTATGTTGAGAACACTAGTGGAAACACCAACATATCTTCTGGAATATATGCTGAGACTATGGAGAAATAGCCATTTGGCCACTGATCACATAGTGAACAGCTAGATCTCTCCCTCCCTCTCTCCCTCTCTCTCTCACTCTCACAAACTTAACAGATGTTGTTCACACACATTCCAGAAATGTTAGTTTTCTTTCTTAGCAAACAATGTTTAATTTGCCTAGAACCAGTGGCGGGATTCAGCCAGTTCGCACCACTTCGGAGAACCAGTTGTTAACTTTCTGAGAGGTTTGGTGAACTGGTTGTTGGAAGAAATCATTAGGGCAGAGAACCAGTTGTTAAATTATTTGAATCCCATCACTGTCTGTAATTATTTTGGTTCCTTTCCTTTTGAACATATTCTCTGTATATTTTCTTTTCCCCAATAGACATTAATCCATATTGTTTACAATAATTGGAATATTGCCAAGGTAGGATTTATATTAATAGATTTATACATATACAATCCTTAGCTCAGAAGAATTGAGAAGTTTAAGTATAAAATTCATATTCTTAAAGGCTGGTTTAAGTATAAACTACCATTAATTGGAATATATTTTTCATGCACCATTAAAAACATTTACAGCTTATAACAATGTGTACTTGTTAAACATCACATTATTCATGCTACAGAAATGATTGAAGGAAAGAATAGTGGAAAGGGAGAAGAAGAGAATTATGTATTCAGAAAGGCAAAAGAAAAAAGAAATGGTAAATTATTAAGGAGAAGAGGAAGAAGTCTTGGATTTCCAACTTACAAAAATATTTTTTCACATCTCTTTTGTCCTGTCTCTTTCTTTACTTAGCAGTTTATAATATCAATTTGTTTCCCTTTTACCATCCTTGTATGATGGGTGGACATCAAGTGGTACATAAATTAACAAATATCTACCTGACCTTCTAATGCAGTAGAGTTCTAAGTTTTGTTCACTAATACTGACATTTGTACTCCCTAGAGCTCTGACCAATTTAGCAGAAATTAATGATAACTAATTACTGTACAATGGGGATAAGGAAAAAACCACTTTGCAATAATGGTATTTTGGTGTCTTTAACTGAACTAATTATAAAACGGGTCATATATTAGAAATGATAGAGGGGAAATACTCATTGGTATGAGTATACCACCAAGTTGGGAAAATAATCTTATTAAACTGTTTTGCATTGCATTAAATTAAAGTATATAGCAGCATGTAATATTTTGTCTTAATCTCACTTAAAAATTGGAATGTGTTTCTTAAGTGCACCATTTAATGCAAAACATGATGCTCATGCTGAAAATCTGTTCTGTTTGAAAAATTTGCAAATTGACTTGACTAGAAGTTGGAAAGTCTTTCATAATTCCCCCCTCCCATGTCCTTTTTTCCTCAAAAATAGATATCACTACATGAGTAATCCTATGTAATTAGAACAAAGTATTATTAGATGGAAAAACATAGGTCAGAAGTGTAAAGAGGGTACTACAATAGCTGGATTTTTTAAAAAAAACTTTTCCTTGCAATACTTGGAAATTATACTGTAATTTAAAGTGTCAAATATATAATTTTCAGAAAAATTACTGTGAAAAATTCTACATCCTTTGTGTGAATATGGAATCATCTTATGATATTATTTGTGTATCTGGATATATACTAGGAAACATAATGCACTTGTAGGAAACATTATTGTACTTATATTTTTCCAGATAGACTGCTTTCTCAATAGTAATTATATGTGCATGTACTTGAATGTCAGCATTTCAAAAATGAACTTGTATATGTATTTCATTCTGAATCATATATGGACTTTATTATGAAGATTCTGTGAAGATACATTATGGTCCTTAGTAACAATGAGAATGCAATGGGACAAATGCAATGATTGATAAAAAGATCAAGCTTTTGGATAAGTAGAAATTTATTCTTCCTTTAAGAAAATGAAAAGATATAACTGTCCTCCTTCTAAATTGCCAATTTCTTTAAAAAGAAATGCTAATATCTGTAAATGCCCATTTAACGTTTATTTCCCCTCCAACAATGACATGTTTTGACATGATTTCTTTATTCCTTATGCTATAAATAAATTAATAAACTGCATGTACCACTTAACTAGGCAAAAATTCATAGTATCTTACAAAACAGAAAACCACCTTTGCGAACAAAAACATCAGCATCAAGATGCTAAAAAGCTAATATACTTAAAAGGGAGCCATTTAAAAAGCAACATTGATAATGAATCAGTATAACTACATAGAGGTTCTAAGTTGGGTAGTATAATTATTTAATTGGTTGGTTTACACAATCAGCCAGATGATTAAACTGAATCTGGCATTTTTATCCACATATTGAGTCCTTTCCAAGGACCTGGGATTGTTATTGCTATGGAAAAAGATGAGTTTTATTTGTAAATGCAAATAAACCAGAAAGGTTGTCAGAAGGATTTCTATAAGAAGGCTCCCCCCCCCACCAATCAACTCTATAGGTAGTTGCCTGGTTCCAAATTCATTCAATTAGAGATGCAGCTTAGACACATTTATTATTCTTTATGTTATGAACTACATAGGTCTTAGAAATAAATAACAAAAAAGGGGCTCTCTTTTTGGTTTTCTCTTCAACTCTGTTCTGTTATCCCAACTTGAAAGGCTTTTAGACCGTCATCCCTTGTTTTCTACTGGGAAAAAAAATCCTGTCTTTTCTTTTCCAACCATATGTAATTTTTACCTTTAAACATTTTCTGTAACTATTATTAATAGCATGGGTTCTCTGTATACACTTGTTCTGTGCTGAATACATATTCTGCAAATGAACTTAAATATCATAATTAGGATTAATTCAACAGATTTTTCAAAGGGTTTACACTTAAGTATGCAACTTGTCAGATTTTGATCAAAAGGCAGATGATTCAGCCACTGAAATTCTGCAGTTGACATTCTTATATAATTTAGGAAAAAAGTACCAAAAAAGGAGTGTGCTTTTAAAAAAACAAAATGCCACGTATTTAGTTAACCAGCTATCTAAGAATGTACAGCATATTTACTAGCTAGCTATTCCATTCTAAAGCAAGTTTTTACAGTCATATTTCTTTTCTTTACCTTTTTAATAGTTTAATACTTCTGTATTTCATAATCTGTTTTCAAAACCAATCTATAGCATTATGTTATATTGCCTGCAAAAAATATGTAAATTTATATGATCACATAATTTAATGACATAATTTAAGCAGTCAATAAAATCCATTCTCCTCAAATAAAAAAAAAACTTCCTCAATTGCAGATCAATCTAGCTGGGTGCCTTTAGGCCACTCTTGTTCTCTCAACCTAATTCACCTCACAGGGTTGTTATTGTGAGGAGAATAGGATGCAGAAGGAGTATTACCTAGGTTCACCATTTTGAGTTATTTATGAAAAAAATAGTAAAGGCAGAATTTTAAAAAAGCTAAATAAATATTTTTTTCCAGGATTAATCATCATAACTTTTATCAGAAGCCAGATTGACATAGAATTCCACATTTTCCAAGCTAATTAATGATGGACATTGGGAGTATGCATTACATACATACTTAAATTAGGTACATGAATAACATATTTTTTAAAAAGATCAATTTTACTTGAAACACTTTGGAATTTCCTCCTATATGTTATATAACTGTGCATGACTGTAGAAGGAAATCCATAGATTATTAGAACTTTCTAAGCTTTGTGGCATGTGTGTGTATGTTATGCGAAATATATACATATGATTTTTAAAAATACAGAATATGCGGTGTATATATATGTACGTGCATGAGTGTGTATATACCGTGTTTTCCTGAAAATAAGACAGAGTCTTATTTTCTTTTGACCCCTGAAATAAGCACTTGGCCTTATTTTGAGGGAGGTCTTATTATTTTTGAGGTGCAGTTGCAATATTTTTGGGGAGGGCTTATTTTCAGGAGAGGACTTATTTTAGTGCATGTGCTCAAAAGCCCAATTGGGCTTATTATCCAGGGAGGTCTTATTTTGGGGAAAACAGTGTGTGTGTGTGTGTGTGTGTGTGTGTGTGTGTGTGTGTGTGTGTGTGTATGAGAATGATACAATTCATGCTTGTTCTTCCACTCTGCCAATAAAAAAAAATTGATCTATTTCTAGTATGCATATATGCCCTCGGTATAAATTGTTATCTTGATTATTTCAGAATTGTTATATTTTAAATCTCTTAAATAAGAATTCCCAAGCAGTTGATATGCTTAAACACAATACAGTCCCCCGATGACAATCATTCTGTGCTCTGGAGAAATTCAGCTCACTATTTAAATGTGAAAATATATTACAAACAATTAAGCATACTGGATTTACAACTTTCTATTCTTCAAGGTCAAGAGAAGTATAAAATAGATTATATTAATCTCTTTTAAAAAAAGCAGGTCTAATTGTCACTTTATCAAAGTGCGATTTATCCTTTGTTTTCTTATTTCTTACTTGTCTCTGATAAATGCATATATGCACAGTATATATATATGTATTGTGAGAAACATGAACAAAAATAATATACATTTTCTTTCTGCCATCTCTTTCTTTAGAAATCACAATTTTTCATTTCCTAACAATGAATAAAAAACAGATGAAACACACAAATTAATCAGATCTTAGATGCATTTTGTTACTGGACTGCATTGGACTAGGCTGGAAAAGTATTCATGCAGAAAATCAGTAAGTTATTCCTAAATCTCCCCTGCTCCCATTTAATTAGCTGTTTCTTTAGGCTGTTTTGATATTCTATGTTTCTTCATGGAATGTGAGGAAGCCAAGAAAGGTTCTATTTCATTTTCATGAAAATTCAGTGAGCAGGCTAGCCTGAGGGATCATGACAGGCCAAACTGACTAAACTCCACAATCAAGTAGGGTCATCTTTACACACTTAGTCTATTGACTGGCCACAATTGCAAGTTGGGCTTTAGTTCTTGATGATCATCTAATATTCATCACAATTTAATAATGATGATGATATCAACCTTTCAAACCCTTGGTGCTTAAAACATTAATATGTTTTATGAAAAAATTCAAATGTAACAATATATCACTTATTTTCTTCAAACTGGAAGAATTTCTGTCCAAAATATTGTAGAGAACTATTTTTACCCTTTCACAAGCAGATAAAAGGATTGGGCTAACCTGATTTCAGGGCCAAGCTGTGCCATCAGGAGGGAACATTGTATGAGAGGTATTGGTTTTCTCAAAACAAGAATCTGTCTAGAGCCATTATCCTTCATATAGAATTTTATTGGTCAGATATTACTTCAAACATTCCTTCCATCTTAATTAGTATAGAATAAATCCTCAATAGCTAGAAGAGGATGACTATCATTCTAAGAAATAAAGATCTCCATCTATTTAGAGTTGATTTTAAAAAGTAGTTTGGAGCACATGGGAACAAATGTCTTTAAATGTTTTTAATTTGATGGTTGAAACTATATATTTCATCACTAATTTCTGATCAACGATTCTGACAGAGATATACTTTAGGTTCTTCCAATAGACAGTTTCACTAGAATAGGAAAGACTTTTAATGATTTATTGCCTTCAGTCATTGTTAGCTCTTAGCAACCACAATTCCCCCCCCCCTGTGATAATCTATCCCTAACTTTCAAATCGTCCTATAGTAGTGATTAAAGAGATTTCTCTAATAAGAAAA
The DNA here is from genome assembly GCF_051295495.1 of Thamnophis sirtalis. NCBI lineage: Eukaryota > Metazoa > Chordata > Lepidosauria > Squamata > Natricidae > Thamnophis > Thamnophis sirtalis. The sequence goes on from NW_028261384.1 coordinate 110,424,860, forward strand.
ACACTGAGGATGTGAAGCCTTTCTTTCATGACCATTTTGGTATTCATATTGATGGTGTTTCACTTTATTTACTTAAAGTGTTTTATCTAGGGGGTGGATATTGCTAAAGTTCCATACATAGTTTGTCAACATTCCAGCTGTGGCCCCATAGGAAGCCAAAATGCCATCTCCAAAATTCTGTGATTATGATTTCATGCCTTTATTTTTTAAAAATAAGCAGTAATGAAATTTGAGGGCTTTTGAGAGACAACCTACTTCCATTTCTATTTTTATCACCTCCAAAATTCCCTGAAATGTTCCAGTGTCATTCTACGGAAGTTACTTTTCTAGTCAATATTCAATGGAGATATTTTGGTGGGAACAAGAAGGGGAGCACAACAATTGAGTTGGGAGAAAGTGGAAAGAATGACTTCTTCCCACTATATCTAGAAAGGTTAAACAATGAGTGGGAAAAATGGAACTCCCTTGACTCTCCAAATGATCATATGAGCACATTTTAGTTGTAATACTATAGTAAGTTATTTTAAGCTACTGAATCCATTTTCAATCTGTTTATTTCTCTAGGCACTGTGAAACTATTGCTGTGCATAAAATGTTTCAGAACACATCTGTATCTACATTTTTACTTCTAGAATTCTCAAAGACTTGGGAACTGCAGATTCTTCATTTCACTGTGTTCCTGTTATTATATTTAACAATTGTTACAGGGAACCTTTTAATCATCTCAGCAGTAGCATTTGACCACCATCTTCATACACCATTGTATTTCTTCCTGATGAACTTGGCTATACAGGATTTGTGCTCTATTTCAGTTATTCTTCCCAAATCCATGGTCAATTCCCTCCTGAACACCAGGGATATTTCTTATTTTGGATGTGTTGCTCAGGTTCTTTTCTTTTTCTTTTTTATATCATCAGATTTTTTCCTTCTCACAGTCATGGCATATGACCGGTATATTGCCATCTGTAATCCACTGCACTATGTAATGGTAATGAACAAGCAAGCTTGCACCCAAATGGTTGCTACGGTATGGCTTGCTGGTCTTGCTTATGGGGTTTTACATACCAGTGGAACTTTTGTAATCCCTTTCTGCTCTAATGTGGTAAATCAATTCTTCTGTGAGATCCCCCAGTTACTTAAACTTGCCTGCTCTGACTTATATTTAATTGAAATTGGAGTTGTAGTTGTAAGTGTTGCCATTGGGGTAGGTTGCTGCTGCTTCATTATTGTGACTTATGTACATATCTTCATGACACTCCTTCGAATCCCTTCCATGCAGGGAAGGAAAAAAGCATTTGAAACCTGTCTTC
>NW_028261384.1:110431169-110538669 GCF_051295495.1 Thamnophis sirtalis
ACAAATGCTGTCGCTTTAAATTGGAACTGAGCATGCCTGGCTGTGGAATTCTGGGAGTTGAAGTCCATAAGTCTAAAAAAATTTGAAACCCACCACTGTGTCAGTGCCTCACCAGCCATAAACCTCACCACACGTTACTGATATAAACTATATATAACTATAACTATAACTATAACTATAACTATAACTATAACTATAACTATAACTATAACTATAACTATAACTATAACTATAACTATAACTATAACTATAACTATAACTATAACTATAACTATAACTATAACTATAACTATAACTATAACTATAACTATAACTATAACCATAACCATAACCATAACCATAACCATAACTATAACTATAACTATAACTATAACTAACTATATATAGTTAGTTAGTTAGTTAGTTAGTTAGTTATATCTAGTTATATAGTTATGTATATCTTCCATGTATGTTTGTGATGATGGGTGAAAGGGGTGATCCCATGGGTGCTCCTTCTATCTGTTTATATCTTTGTCCATTATGGATGAAGTATGTATTGGTTAGGCAGTGGTTGGTAAGGTCCAGGATGTGTTTAGGGGGGTTGTGGGTTGTGTTTATCTGAATAGCTGTCAAGGCGTCTTTTATAGGCACTTGGATGAAGAGGGATATGACATCGAAACTCATGAGTAGGTCGCTGGGTTGTAGGTTTTGTTTCTTTATTGTTTCTATGAAGTGGAGTGAGTTTTGTACCTGTGAGGTAATGGATTCTGGGTAGGGTTGGAGTTATTTGGCAAGGAATTTGGCAAGATTCTGTAGAGGTGAGCCTATGGAGCTGACTATGGGTCTGAGTGGTGTTCCTTCTTTGTGTATCTTGGGGCAAACCTATGCATGGAACATTTTGGAATTAACGCCTTAGATAAATCTGAACCAAACTCAAACTCTGACTTAAATATGTTGATAACACTTTCATGATTTGGCCACACAGGAAAGAAAATTGGACAACTTCCTCACACATCTTAACAGCCTACACCCCAAAATACAATTCATTATGGAAATAGAAGCAAACAACCATCTTCCCTTTCTGGATGTCCTAATCTACAAAAAACCCAATGGCTCCCTAGGACACACCATCTACTGGGAAAAAAAACACACCAACCACTATTCAAATGCACAATCCCATCACCATTCAGTACAGATCAACTCTGTAGCCAAGACCCTCATCTCCAGAACAAAATGCCTAGCCAATAAAGACCACCTGAAAATCGAATTACACACTCTCACAAATGTATTAGTCTCCAACAGATTCCAAAGAAAAACAATTACCAACCTAATCCAAAGGGAGACTCCCCCCAAAAACCAAGACACAGAACAGGACAACTGCATCGCCCTCCTCCCTTACATCAAAGGCACCACAGATAAAATCAGCAATATTCTCCACAAACACAATATCAAGACAGCCTACAACATTGACCAAAAAATACCCAACATTTTAAGAAGCCCCAAAGACAAAATCCAACTAGAAAACCAAGGAGTCTACAAAATACCATGCAACATACATAGGCAAATGAACAGGAGAATAAATGCACACATTGCAGAACACAAGAACGCAGTAAGAAAAAAAAGAAAAAAACTTCCTCCCTTTCCCAGCACTTTAAAACTACAAAATTAATGAAATTAATTTTGAAAGAACCAGGTTAATCTCCAAAACAGAACACTTCAACAAGAGAATAATTATGAAATAGAGAAACACCGTCACAACATGAATAAACGTGACAATACCTTACCAGACATCTGGAAACCAGACCTAGTCAACAAACGAGCCCCACCACCACCCAGGCCGTTACAACACAAAACAACAATGACACACAGCCAGCACCACTCAGCACCAATCTACCAATCATGATACAACCACATGACCAATCATTCCACTTATTGAAACAAAGCCAGCACTCCACAGACACACACCAAGATTTATAGAAAGACAGCAGCTCCAATCAAACTTTAAGCCCAAAACCCAGCCTGAAGATGGCAAGTCAGATCTCATCAGTGGTGGGTTTCAATTTTTTTAGAACTTGTTCTATAGGTGTGGCCTGCTTTGTGGGAGTGGCTTGCTGGCCATGCGACTGGGTGGGAGTGGCTTGCCAGCTATGTGACTGGGTGGGAGTGGCTTGCCAGCCATGTGAATGGGTGGGAGTGGCTTGCCAGCCATGTGACTCAGTGGGCCTGGCCAACTGTAAAATGTGGTGAAACTCACTTAACAACCTTCTTGCTTAGCAACCACAATGTTGGCTCAGAAACTCTGGCATTTGAAACAAGTATTAAAGCTTTCAAGTTACAAGATCCTTGCACCTCTAACCCTTTAGAAAAAAAAACCCAGGGGTGTTCAAACTTGACATCTTTAAGACTTGTGGACTTCAACTCCCAGAATTCCTCCTTTCACTCTTCATCTTGATGATGTGTGGACGGACGGGGGGAGGGAGTTGGAACCAGTTCTAAACAGCACTGTAGATTTGTGGAACCTCTTCTATAGAAGAGGTTAGAACTGGCAGAACCCACCCCTGGACCTCGCTGAAATGTTGCCAAGACAATCTCAATCTTAAAAGGAAGGGAAAAGACCCAAATACAATAAGACCAGCACACACACACACATGTATACGTATACGTATACGTATATGTATGTATATGTATGTATATGTATGTATATGTATGCATATGTATGCATATGTATGCATATGTATGCATATGTATGTATATGTGTGTGTGTGTGTGTTTGTGTGTGTGTGTGTGTGTGTGTGTGTGTGTGTACGCACGCACACACACACACACACATGCACACAACTTTATCAATAATATTTGAGATAGAAAATTATATGGTAGTAAATGTTAGATGTGCCAGAAAACAGAAATAACATTCTATCAGATATGCCGGATATGTGGGGAAAAAAGCCCTCAAAAGTATTGAAAAGAAATCTAAAGTATAATACAGAAATATTAGAAACTAAATTTGAAAGGAAACCATAATTTTTCTCACTAAGAAAATTTTTGGAAAAATGCATCAAGAAGTATAATATTTTAATAAGGTATATCCTTACAATAGCAACCGTAAAATTTTGTTCACTGTTGGAATTCCAATAAATTCAATCTTTCTGTTAGAAAGCTCTAATAATCTGTGGATTTCCTTCTACAGTCATTCACTATGGATTCAGCTATATAGATCAATCCAAAGCACACTGTAAATGTTTCCTCAAATGGGAACATAACATTTGCAACCAAATCATCAGGCTCAGAGCTCAAACCAACAATATAAATACCAACCCAAGCTACTAATATTCAAAGACATTTTACAGTTGATTATATATAAAGCACTTGTTTGGAACAGTTGAAAACAGCTATGTCTTTTCTAAGTTTCTGATATTTTTTATGTTCAGCTAAATGATCCCAGGAAAATATGCAATTGTTTGAAGAATTGCTGACCAGTGTTTCTTGATTGCCCCATATATTCTGAAATATTCTAAAAATGAATCAATAAAAAAATAGAAAGCACAATGTGACAATGTAATCCACTCCTACATTGAAATGTAGGAATACACATTGAAGAGTGTATTCCTACATTTGTTTTCTTACTTGTAAAGTAATATGTAGAAGGGAAAAAATAAGGTTTTATTTGTTTTATTACAAAAATGAAAAGTAATATTCAATTTGCTTTATTGTCAAATTTTATTATCATAACTTTCCAACTTAGTACAACAAGCTGTGACAGTATGGGATGGCATTTACCTAATCCTATGCTTCAATTTTATATTCTAAATATGCTCCTAATATTTCCCATTTATATAAGTGACCTCAGAGCAAAAATTCTTGAGAGAGCAATATTAATGTCATTGTTTCTCAAGCTATAGATTAATGGATTCATCATGGGTGGAATAATGGAATACATTACTGTAATGGCAAAATCAGAGTGTTGTGGTTTCTCTGATATAGGACGCAGATAAGCAAAGCAGCCAGTAAACAAAAAAATGGAAAAGACGATTAGGTGTGGCAGGCAAGTAGACAAAGCCTTTTTTCTTCCTTGGACAGAAGGAATTCTTAGGACAGCAAGGAAGATCTCCACATAAGTAAAAACAATGAAGACAAAACAACCAAATGCTAATGTAATGCTAAATACTACAACTCCAATTTCAGTTGTGTATAAATCTGAACATGCAATCTTCAGTAAATGTGGGATTTCACAATAAAACTGATTGATAATATTAGAGCAGAAAGGAGTAAGAAAAGTCCCAGTGGTGTTTAATATAGCATTGAACAGGCTGGCAATCCACACGCTGCCAATCATTTGGGTGCAGGCCTTCCTGTTCATTATCATTTCATATTGTAAAGGATTACAGATAGCAACATACCGATCAAATGCCATGACAGTAAGAAGAGAAATATCAGAGTCTACAAAGAATAAAAATAAAAGAACTTGAGTTACACACTCAGAATAAGAAATCCATCGTCGGTTCATAAATGAATTGAAAATGGACTTGGGAATAATAACTGAAACTGAACCAATGTTCTGCAGGGCTAAATTCATTAGGAAGAGGTACATTGGTGTGTGAAGGTGAGAATCAAAAATGATTGCAGAGATAATCAGGAAGTTCCCAGTTAGTGTAATTAAATACAAAATCAAAAATACAGAGGCATAAATAATCTGAAATTCCCGAATGTTTGATAATTCCAGGAGAAGAAATATAGATGTGTTGTTATCCATTTTTGGTCACAAATATCACAACCTTAAAAGAAGAAAAAACACTGTTAAGATATTTTCCATTCATTTTCATTTGGAGAAGTTTTGTATGATTTCATTTGTATGATTTCAATGAAGATCAAAATAAATGTTGATCTTTCCAGTTTGGATAAGTGTTTTTAAGCATAAATATAACATCCATATTACTTCAATTTTCTTGTATTAATTTAAAGTTCCAGGGTATGGTATCAGTTGTGACTCTTCAGTAAGGAAACATGCCTTATGATTGCAATCAAGATAATCATAGTTAGGCTAAAATGTGTTTTAGTAATTAGAATCTTTTTTTAAAAAAAATCACATTTATACATGTGAAATGAATTTACAAGACATTAAAATAACAGTGAGACAGAAAAATAAAAGAAATATTTGTACGGTTGGTTGAACAGTCAGCCAGATACCTATTGAATCCTTCCAAGGACTTGGTATGATGATAATGATGATAATTAATGAAACATTGTATCTCCTGCATGGGATTTGTATTTAAATTGCCTTCTGATCGAACATGGTTAAAATGTATGCATCTCAATACATGTAAGCAGCTTTCTTTTTTCTGCCTGTCATCTCAAAAAGTAGATATATATTCTTTTGCTATAATACATAGCAAAAATAAAAGGTGGGGTGGAAAAATTGAGAAAGACACAGGAATAAATGGATAAACATATTTAGAATATGAAGGATGGATAAACAGCAAAATGGAGGAGATCATTGCTTACTTTCTTCATTAATTCTCATTTTAGATTTGTTAGGTATTTATCTGTTGCTTGAAGTTCTTTTATTTCTCGCATGAAACTTTATAGAGTTTTCTGATAGCTTTACCAAGTCTTCTTTAGCTTTGCAGAAACTTGTTTAGTCCCCAGGAGTCATTCACTGCTTATGAGAAGAACCTCTAAGGTCTTCTCACTTCCCCTTGACTTTTGATTTTGTTTCCCTAATTAACTTAATAAACTAAAAAAAAACCACTACAACCCATATAATTTAGGAAATAGTTATGCCTGTCTAAAGATTAAATTGGAGATTTTTTTAAATTGAAAGTTAAACATATCTTTATTATCTCTATATATTTTCATATACCACAGGAACTATTGTTTAATGACATGTATGTTTGGAGAAAGAAAAATGAAATCAGTCCTTTAAAGTTCTCCATATTCTGAAAGTCACATCTCCTTAGCAGAGTAAATTTCCAGTACAATATAATGTAAGTTGCTTGAAAATATAACTCCAAAATGTGAGGTGTCTATGCAATCTAACCATAAGCAAATAGAGATGGATCTTCTCCAGTGTGCTTTAATGCCCTTACATTAGATCTACTGGTATGAAGATTTCATGGGGCTCTTTATTTGCAGAGATGTTGGCCTTGTACATATAGGGTAGTAGAAACACCCGCTCATACAGTGTCCTTTTTATGATGTCCCAAGATCTGATCTTCTCTCCCAATCATTTCCAAATTTGAGAGTCATACTGATAAACTATATGTTTATTACTTTTTAAAGGATTCTAACTCCAGATTCATGTATCAGGTGGCCAATACCTACATCACATTATGTAACTGTGCAAAAAATATAATTAGACATGTCATTTTATTGTTGTATCATTCCCCCCCCAGTAATAAATTGTTATATTAAATTATATGGACAGGCCTTTTTCAGTGACCCCAATACAACTATAATGATATTGGCCTTTTAAAAGATTAACAAATTAACTAAAACTTGTGAAGTTTATTTTAATTATTATATGACTAATCTTCATAGTCAGAAATTGGTAAAAAAAAATATCATTCAAGTCCTAAGCAATGACTTAGGAATTATTAAGGCAAAATTTCAGGATATAAGCAATTTTTAAAAAAGGATATTTTTTTGTAAAATTAGATGGTTCAAGTCTGATAAATTCAAAATGTCCAAATATCAAGGTTTTTTTTTAAGCTATCGCTTAGGATACTAATTGCAACTGGTTCAATAATTATTTTCTTTTGAATTGAATAATATTTTTATCCAAATAATTTTGGAATTTCCAGTTTACATTTTCTTTTCCTTTTAAATATATTTTTATTGTTTTTGTATTTAAAATAGTGCAGCACAGCAAAGCCATTATGGCCATACAAACACAGTACATACACATAATCTCATCTATTTGTTGTCAATCTACATTATCCATCTTTCTATCCAATCATTATTTACAATTTGTTCCAGTCTTGTCACCTTGTCTTATACCAATAATAAAATCTGTTCCAAACTTCATAATATTCCAAATCTCCTTTATTTTTTAATTCTAGGGTAAGCCAATCTGCTTCCACACAGGCCAGTATTTTTCTAGTTATGTTTAACTCTGTTGGGATACTTTCTTTTTTCCAATACTGCATGTAGTATTCACGCTGCAGTAAATACATGGATAACTAAATAAAACACATCCTTCTTATACCCTTCTGGTATTATGCCTAAGAGGAAAATTTCTGGTTTGAACAGAATTTGCTCTCCCACCATTTGTTCCAGCCATAATTGTATCATTCTTCAATATCTTTTTGCCTCGCTGCATGTCCACCACATGTGGAAAAAAAATGCCTGGTGGTTTTTTTTTTTTTTTTTTTTTTGCACTTCCAACAATTTGGAGCCAAACTTTTAAACATTTTGGAGAGCCGTGTTATGGGAAGATGCAGTTTACATTTTCTGAAGTACATATTTCCTTACTGTTATCAGAAACTGATAATAGCATGTGTTGCATTGGACGTAGGAAAAAGTGAAATAATGAACTGTTCAGTCATTGAAATTATTAGGAATATAATTCTAATGGTTGGGTTGGCAATATATAAATCATGTAACAATGGTGTAACTGATTCTTTAAAGCATACTGTAAAATGTGATTGGGTGCTGTTTTTCCTCAACCGGCCATAAGAGGGAGCCAGAACAACTGTTAGCTCTCTCTCTGTGTTTGTTAGATGCTGGGCTGATCTGATCTGAGTGCCATGAGCTATTGTAAGTTTTGCAACTGTTAGCAAACTTTGGTTACCAGACTGATTATATGTTACTGGACTATATTATTTGATTATCCCTTAACTGAAAGACATTGATGACTGACTGACTTATCCGTGTATGACTTGGACTGTTTGATGGACTCTGATACCTCTATTTAAAAGCCTATTTAAACTGCAATGTCTCGGTATGCTGGTTTGTCTTCTCCAACACAACTCTCACAACACTTCGCTGAACGTACTCGCTCTCCCAACAGGGAGCTTACCTGACAGAAATCTCTTTTAACTTTCTTGAGATATAATCAGATTAGATGAGGGTGTCAAACTCAATTTCATTGAGGTCTGCATCAGGGTTGTGTTTGATCTCAGGGGTCTAGGGTGTGGGTGGCCATGGTGACCATGGCCAGCTCTATATCATTCATGTTGTAGGGGCACAGCCCACCCGAGCTCCATTTTCAATGGCAAGGCACTGCGGGCTGGTCCTTCACTGTTTCCAGAGGGACACTGAGAGCCTGTGGGCTGGATTTGGATTGCAGGCCTTGTGTTTGACATCCCTGCATTAGATTATAATATATGTTGTTTGGCTGACATGTATCAAGGATATTCAGTGTTAGACATTAGAAATATATGTGGGTCAGTATTAATAATTTATGCAAAAACCAGGAGAAAGAGCTTGACTTTTGAAATAATAATGTACAGACATTTGGATTCCAAGGAGAGGAAAGTGGTTTTGATACCCTTCATCATGTATGTAGCCTCTATGGGAAAAACAAACAGACTAGATCATTATACAAAATACAGAAAAACTTGTAATCTATTTGTTTGTTTTCCTTGAAGAAAACCTCATGAGAGACAGGATTTCTGGTGTGGCTGTTGATTGTTTTTTAAAATTGTGGTGTTGTGTTGTCCATTGTCTTTCTCTGTCCCCCCCCCCCCCGACTTGGTTTGTGAGCCACCCAGAGTCCCTCTGGGAATAGGGTGGCATAGAAATACAATAAAATCGAAATCGAAATCGAATTCATTTCCATAAATATCTTAAATAAGCTTCCTAGTTTAAAATAATGAGTTATGAGCTGTAGGGACAGAGGGGAGGAAAGCTAAGAACATACACACAGAGTGAAAAGACAGTGCAAAGTGTATTTATAAGACTTGAAGTGTATAAATATTTTTATACATAAACATTTGTGTTTCTCTCTGCATATGTATGTCTACTAAATATAAATATGTATGCTAATGCTTTCTTTAATTTAAGGATTAGAATTTAATTAAATAACTTAATTATTACTACTGACTACTACTACTACTACTACACACACACATCAATGAGCTTATGACTGAACTACTGCTGCTGCTGCTGCTACAACAACAACAACAACAACAACAACAACAACAAAAGGATAAAAATTGAATAATATGTCTGTCCAAATAATTTTGGGATTTTAAGTTTACTTTTTCTCAGATGCATATTTCCCAATCTATTACTGGAAACTAAAAATGACATTATTTGTACTGGACATAGAAAGAAGCATTATGAAATTAATGATTTATGTAGAACGCTTGAGGTTCAGAATAATAATGTGCAATATTTGGGTCCAAAAAGGAAAAAAAAACTGTTTCTACACTTGCTCATGTATATAGGTCCTATTGAATATACACAGAATATACATAGAATTGAACACATATGCACAAAGCTAATAAGTGAAAAATCCTGTTTATTACTATACATAGTACAAAATATATTTGTAAGAATTTGTCTGTACAAATACTTGTATACATCTACATATGTAATGTATATAAAACCATTTATCTGGGTGTGTGCTTTGTGTATGTGTGTGTGCGTGCGCGTGCTCGTGTACATGTATGTATGTGGTAAATATAACATCAATATTGAGAATTTAATTAACATTCTAACAGTTTGTTTATGATACAAAAAAGGTTCACTGCTAATTTCTTCCTCCATATTACTTACCAATAGTCTTAGGAATGTTAACAATCTCTCCATTATTACCAGGACCTAAATGGAACTTGCTCTACCACCTTCTAGAATTGAGAGTCACATGTCTTTCTACTGGCTGTTCTTTGGCTCTTTTTTTCATTTCAGGGAGGAAGATCCTTAGGGATCTTCTTGCTTCTTCTCATTGACAATTGATCTTTTGGTTTCTATATCACCAGCCATGGCTTCCTCTGCTGTAACCTTTCTCCATTCACTTCTCATTCCAACAGCATCTCTTGCCACATTTAGAAGACTCCTGTCCTATTTCTTTGTTTACCTGCTATAGCTTATTTTATAATTTTCTTTAGAAATGCCAGCTGCATGCCAGTTTATAGGGATTCTAATTTAAATTTTGCTTCCCATTTTCTTTAAATGTCTATCTGGACAGCTGAATAACCTCCAACCTTGACGGTTGCATATAACATTCTTTCAATATGAAGACACTTCAATCAACTCACAATATGAAACTATGAGATAGGCTTCATTTTATACTGAACTCTTCATATGTCTGCTCCTAATTCTTGCTAATTAAAATATGGGTCCTCAGACCAAAATGTCTTGAAAGAGCAATTTTGATATCCTTATTTCTAAAGCTGTATATTAATGGATTTAACATAGGTGGAACAATAGAATACATGATGGTAATTGCAAAATCAAACTGTGATGGGGTATCAGATGGAGTTCTCAGGTAAGCAAATGAAGAAGTAAATATAAATAAGGAGAAAACTGTGAGATGTGGGAAACAAGTGGAGAAGGCTTTTTTTCTTCCCTGAACAGATGGGATTTTTGAAACAGCAGTAAAGATCTCTATGTAAGTAACAAAGATAAAAGCAAAACAACCAAATGCTAATGTAAAACTGAATATTATGCCAGCAATTTCAATTACAAATGCATCTGAGCAGGCAAGCTTAAGTAACTGAGGGATTTCACAGTAAAACTGATTAATCGCATTAGAACAGAAATGAGTAGTAAAAGTTCCAATTGTGTTTAATACAGCATTGAGAAAGCTAGCAATCCATACACTGCCAATCATTTTGATGCAAGCCTTCCTGTTCATTATCATTTCATATCTTAAAGGATTGCAAATGGCAACAAATCGATCATATGCCATGACAGTAAGAAGAGAAATATCACAATCTATGAAGAAGACAAACAAGAGGACTTGGGCGACACATCCAGAATATGAAATATATCGTGCATTAATAATGGAATTGATAATAGATTTGGGGACAATGAGTGAAACAGAACCAATGTCTTGTAGGGCTAAGTTCACCAGAAAGAAGTACATGGGGGTGTGAAGGCGGGATTCAAAAACAATTGCAGAGATAATGAGGATGTTCCCTATTAGGGTCATTAAATACAGAATCAGAAATATAGCTGTGTACATAACCTGTAGTTCCCTAATCGTTGAGAATTCCAGTAGAAGAAATACAGATGTGTCATTATCCATTGTTTTGTCATAAATATCAGAAACCTATAGTAGAAGAGAGTGATTGATTAAAATGTTTCTCTTGCGAACATTTGAATAGCAAATTCCATACATTCAGGGAATATTTAACAAAACATGCTTTTCCAAAAACCTATAAACAGTCCAAAACATATGCATCTTTGTTTTACTACTTAGTTGTCTTACACTAATTTAAAGTCTAGGGTTTTGGAGTCTATTAATTTTATCAAATAATATTCATGTCTCATGTCAGCACTTATAATTCTGAATTCAGTGACATTGGAGAAACTCATTTAAATAATAAGTAAGATAACTAAAAATGAAAAGCTATAGGAATAAATTATTTCTCACCTGGTTATGTATAAATTAATGAAATTAATAAATCACATCATCTTAATAATCTTCAACATTTCTCCATAAACAGTTTTGAAAAGACTTCAGAGAAAGAAAATGGTGTTTTTTTATTTCTCTGCATCTGATTCATAGGATAATGAAACATTTATAAAAATATGTAGATTCAGATTTAATAAAATCCATATCCCACTGGAGTTCCTAATATATAAAACAGAAAATATCTCTAAAGAGAATAAATATATAATGTATGTAATCTAATAATACAGACAGATAGACAGACAGCCATAGAATATGAATATATGAAGAAGGAAAGGAGACAAAGGGGAAAAAGAAATCAGCTTACTTTCCTATTCTAATTTGATTTTCAGTTATTAGGTATTCATTTTGATATGTTCCTGGAAACTCTTATATGTACTTTCCACCTTTAAATATCTCTTTTAAATAATTTTCTGAATCAGGATAGTTTTATCAGGTCTTCTGTGCCTAATCAGAGTTTAACTCCCCAGGGATCCTGCACAGCTGATTAAAATAACCTCTAGGGGCATTTTTCCTTCACTTTTCATTTTTCATTGTTTTTCCTAATTAATATAATACAGTAGAATCAATATAATTCTAGAAATAGTTCTTCAAGTTATAATTAGGATTTAGCCAATTCAGTCAGGAAACTATTGTATCTTCCTGAAGGCTAAGCAATTGCCTGCCATTTTATTTACTATTTAAATGACAGCACTATAGAAGCACGGAGATCTAAACAGTGGAATATTTTACAACTTTTGCTGAAACACACACACACACACAGACACATTTACAAGGCTATTCTAGGAAACAGTGAAGATGGGTGAAGGCTCCTCTTTGGTTACAAGCTTCCCCCCCACTCCAATTTGGAAATTCCTTTAGTTCTTTTTTTTCTTTTGATATTACCCAAAACCTTGAGTATTCTCCTTAGTTTCTATTCAATTGGAAATTGAAATTACTCTATTCCAACCTGCCAACAGAAACCAATTTTCATAAGAAAATTCTATTATAGGTAGTCCACTACTTGTCACTGATTTCTTTATGCTTTTTTTGAAGTTACGATGGCCATGGAATTAAAGCTCTATGACCTTATGGATGGTTTTAAAAAACAGATCATCTTATATGTTTATCCTGACCCTCCATTATATGACTGTGTTTGGGTGGGTCAGTTTTACTACTAGTAGAGTGGATTGTTCCTGGTTCAACCCAGATTGGGTGAACTGGTAGTATTGGTGGCAGGAGGCTCCGCCCACCTGCCTGTATGCATCTGTGCCAGAGGTGGGTTCCTACCAGTTCGCACCAGTTCGGTAGAACCGGTTCATCAAATCTACCGAACCAGTTAGAAGTTTCAATGGACCCAGAAAGCAGGCCACACCTACAGAAGAGGTTCCAAATTTTTTTGAAACCCACCACTCATGCACACACACACACACAAACACACACACACACACACACACACAGACTCACACAGAGAGAGAAAGAGAAAGAGAAAGGAAGGAAGGAAGAAAGAAAGAAAAAAGAAAGAAAAAGTGAGAGAGATGAAAGAAAAAAGGGAAAAAGGGACAGAGAGACAAAAGGAAGGAAAGAGAGAGAAAAAGAGAGAGAGAGAGAGGGAGAGAGAGAGAGAACACATGGCAGGCAAGCCACTTCCACCAGGTCACATGGCCAGCAAGCCACTCCCACAAAGGAGGCCACACCCACAGAGTAGTTTCAAAAAAATTTTGAAACCCACCATTGGTCTGTGCATGCAAAGAAGCATCGCACGTAAGAGAGAGTGCACCTAAACCAGTAATAAAAAAATCACAATCCACCACTGACTACTAGTCACAGGTTTTCATAGTTATGTGACCATGATTTCCAATATTTTTCTGCCATTTTGTAAAATGTACATCAGCTGACAAAATTGGTATTTGAAATAAAAGCAACAAAATTCTCAGTAAAATATTCATTTTTATAACTGAAATGTTGAGGAAAAAATAGCAATTGTAATATGTGCCACCTCATTAAATCTCCTTTTAATTCATTAAATGTTTTAACATTAATTACTCTGAAACAACATACAATTTTTATTAGTCACTCTAATTCTCCTTTCCTTTCAATTTTAAAACCAGTCTTTATCATCAACAGCTCTGGAACTTATGCATTCATTTTTGTGACCAACAACTTAGTCTTCTGTTTATTAATCTTAGAAACAGTCATTCTGCCAAATTCCATCACTTTTTATTAGATGATTCATAAAATTTATAGGATAGCAATAGCACTTAGACTTACAGTATATATCACTTTATAGCCCTCAGTAAATGGTTTAAAGAGCCAGCATATTGCCCCTAACAATTTGGGTCCTCATTTTACCCACTTCGGAAGGATGGAAGGCTGAGTCAACCTTGAGCCTGGTGAGATTTAAACTTCCAAATTGCAGGCAGCCGGAAGGCAGCAAAAGTAGCCTGTAGTACTGCACTCTAACTACTGAGCCGCCACACCTCTAAAACCAAAATTACTAAAACCAAATTCTCAGTATCAAAAACACTTTATAGCTCTCTTTTTTAATCAGTCACTTAAGGAACCCCTTAATTTTGTCAACTTGTTTATTATCTCTATCTAATATTTCCAAAATTAAACTACAAAGCAAAGATGATTAACGGAAAACTATATTGCACAATATTAAGTTAGATTACCATTAATGATGATATTAGCTTTCTTTAATATACAAGTATAAATATAATTTTTATTATCATTGTACTTAAATACAACCAAATTGGTTTTAACCTCACTGGTGCAAAATTATAGCAGAAATGAAAAAAGAAAGAAAGAAAAACTAGCATGTACATGGAGCGATTGTGGTTGTATTTAAAACTCTGACAGCCCAAGGATAGAAACTTTAAACCTACTTTTTCGGCTGGCTATACTTTGATGTTCTTCTGCCGATGCTAGAAGTGCAAAGAGACACTGACCAGGATGTGAATCATCTCTGAATATCTTCCTTACTCTGCTAAAGCAGCGAGATCTGGCGATGTCATCCAGTCGTTTCAGAGGGCAACCAATGGTTTCTTGTGCTGAATTGATCACTCTCTCTAGTGCCTTCCTGTCCGCAGCTGAACCAGCATACCATACTGTAATGCAATTACATATATTGTAAATGAATAAAATCCCTTCTAAAGAAAAATCAGCCAAACACTTGAAGGCCTTTTATATGGCTTTAAAAATATGACTATGTCACCAAGGACACAAATTGTTGTTGTATTCGTGTCTTTTCCCATATAAGATTGAGATTGTCTTGGCAACATTTCAGCGAGGTCCCATTCACCATACCATCTTCAGGCTGGTGTTTTCAGCTTCATGCTTGTACGATTAAGGCATGGTACGAGCTGTCGTCTTTCTATAAATCTTGGTGGAAGTGTGTAGAGTGTTGGCTTTGTTGCTGTAAGTGGGTTGATTGGCTGTTTGTTTGTTGATTAGGGCTGCTTTCCAGATGTCTGGTAGGTGAGAGGTATCATCACATTTATTCATGTTGTGGGGATGTTTCTCTATTTTGATGACTTCCATAATTATTCTCTTGTTGAAGTGTTCTGTTTTGGAGATTAATTTGGTTCCTTCAAAATCAATTTTATGTCCTGTAGCTTTAAGGTGCTGGAAAAGGAAGGAAGGTTTTTTTTTCTTTTTTCCGGCTGCGTTCTTGTGTTTTGCGATGCATGCATTTATTCTCCTATTAGTTTGTCCAATGCATGTGGCAGGGCAGAGATACTAGCTGTGTGCCAATTAATCTTTTGTGTTGTAATGACCTGGGTAATGGGCTGTGTGATGACATCCTGAGCTCTAGTGTAGTGATATCCTGACTCCTGTGCTGCAACATCCTGGGAAGTTGGCTGTGTTGTATCATCCTAAGTCTTTGCATTGTAATGTCCTGAGTTCTGTGATGAAATGTCCTGAGCAGATGGCTGTGATGTAATATCCCGGGATTTGGTTTGGCTCTGAGTTTGCGGTCTGGCCATGTGTTCATGGTGTGTGTCAGTTTGCTTTGTGTGACATACTTTGCATTAGACATGGGAAGAAAAATCTTTAATTCCATTAAGTTCCATTTAAGTCTCTTTTAAAATATTTGCAATAAAATCAGGTTCAGAGGTGGTGCACCAGTTTGTGTGAACCAGTAGTGGAGATTTACTGTTGGTCACCAAACTGATAGTGACTGCTGGTGGGCCATGCCCCTGAACTGGTCACCTGGTTGATGCTCATTAACCAGCCCACCAGCTTGATGCTCTCTCACCCCATCCACCGACTAAATGCTCACTTGCTTCGTTCACCCGTTCGATGTTCATTTACCCTGCCTGCCATTCCCCAGCTCCAGCCTTGACCTGGATCTGGGGCCAGCCACCACAGCTGGGAAGTGGCTAACAAAGAAGCCTCCCAGGTTCCGCCTCTTTGAGAGCTGCTTTGTGGCTGTGGTGGCTGGCTGCAGGCCACTGAAATCTATGGAGGTCACTGAAAAACCTGCTGCCAGCGCTGCCCTGTTCTTTGCACATGCACATCCCATTGCCTGCTGCATTTCTCCACTCAGACTTGCAAAGCAATGGGATGTTCATGTGTGAAGAACAGGGTGGCAATGGCAGTGGCTTTTCCAGTGACCTCAGGTATTTTTCAGTGGCCTGCAGCCAGCCACCACAGCCACAAAGCAGCTCTCAAAGAAGCGATGTCTGGAAGGATTCTTTGTCAGCCGTATCCCAGCAACAGCAGCTGGCTGGGGGCCACCGAAAACTATCATTTGTCTTCCAGAGTCTGGAGAAGCCACCAGGGGAGTAAGGTAAGCAGCCCAAACAAGGAAGCAGTGGTACCAGAGGAAGCAGGGATATGGCAGGGGCCACTAAACAGGGGAAATGGGGTGATGTCTGCAACTGACAAAGGGGAGGCAAGGCAGCATGCTAGTAGACAGGTTGAAATTCAAAAAAAAATCCTACCTTTTTTGTGGCCATGGCTTGGTGGTGCGGTCATGTGACTGAGTGGGCATGGTCATGAGTGATGTCACGTTGCCCATGTCCACTCAGTCACATGCCATTCCCCCAGAAAAAGGTAGGAAAATTTTTGAAACCCACCACTGATCAGATTAGATTATAATATTACTTTGACAGATATTTATCAAGGATAAATGCTATTAGATTTTTAAAATAAATATGGCTCAGTGTCATTAATTTATATATATAGAAGAATATAAAGAATTTGAATTTCAGAATAATAAAGTGTAGCCATTCAGATCCAAGGGGGAATTGGTGATTTATGATATAATTAATCATGTGTGTAGCTTCTGTTGAAAAAACAAATCCCCAAAAATTACTAAAATGAATTCACTAAATTGGAACAATATGAATTATCAGATTGTAGAAATGGATAGGAACATAGCCAAACATATACATACAAAGCCAGCAAGTGAAGTCATTGTTATTTATTACTATATAAACTTAGTACAAGTTTATTCATGAGACTTTACATATGCAAATGATTCTATACATCAATCAACATCTCTCTCTCTCTCTTTCTTTCTCTCTCTCTCTCTTCCTCTCTCTCTCTCTCTTCATGCATGTGTTTGTCTGTGAGTATAGTAACCAAACATAAATATGTATACCAATATCAAACAGTATGAAACTTAGAATTTAATTAAATCACTTAAAATTACTTTGTTTGTAATAATAATAAAAAGTTTCATTGCTTGTTTCTTCCTCCATATTTACAAATTTAAATCTGTTAATCAACAGATCTTTCGACAGATTTAGTAATGCACATAGCTTCTCTTCTTAATACTCACTGGACCACTTATCCAGCACCAGAGCCATGTAAAACTAGTTGTACCATCATCTATAATGCAAGACTATATATTATTCTTCTAGCTGTTTTCTGCAGACTCTTCTTTTGCTTCAGTGATCTTAGGGACCTTCATCCTTCTTGTCATATCCATGGATCCTTTGGATTTTGGAACTCCAGCCATGGCTTCCAGTCCCTTGGCAGTTGCATGTAACATTCTTTCAGTTTCAGGAGAATTCAATCTCTCCCTCCCCTCCCATGATAAACTATGAAATAGGATTCACATTATGCCTAATTCTTTATATATCTGCTCCTAATTCTTGCTAATTAAAATGAAAATCCTCAGGTAAAAAAAGCTTTGAAAGAGCAATTTTGATGTCTTTGTTTCTCAAGCTGTATATTAATGGATTTAACATGGGTGGAATAATAGAATACATGATGGTAACTGCAAAATCAAAGTGTGATGGGGTATCAGATGGAGTCTTCAGGTAAGCAAATGAAGAAGTAAACAAAAATAAGGAGAAAACTGTGAGGTGTGGGAAGCAAGTGGAGAATGCCTTTTTCCTTCCCCGAACAGAAGGGATTTTTGAAACAGCAATAAATATTTGAATGTAAGAAATAATGAGGAAGGCAAAACAACCAAACGCCAAGGTAAAACTAAATATTACAACTCCAGTTTCAATTAAATAAAAATCTGAACAGGCAAGCTTAAGTAACTGTGGGATATCACAGAAAAACTGATTGATCATGTTGGAACAAAAATGTGTAGTAAAAGTTACAATTGTATTTAAGACAGAATTGAGGAAACTGGCAATCCACACACTGCCAATCATTTTGGTGCAAGCCTTCCTGTTCATTATCATCTCATATCGTAAAGGATAGCAAATGGCAACAAATCGATCATAGGCCATGACAGTAAGAAGAGAAATATCACAATTTACAAAGAAGACAAAGAAGAAGACTTGAGCAACACATCCAGGATAAGAAATATGCCGTGCATTAATAATGGAATTGATAACAGATTTGGGGACAATGAGTGAAACAGAACCAATGTCTTGTAGGGCTAAGTTCATCAGAAAGAAGTACATGGGGGTGTGAAGGCGGGAGTCAAAGGCAATTGCAGAGATAATGAGGATGTTCCCTATTAGGGTCATTAAATACAGAATCAGAAATATAGCCGTGTACATAACCTGTAGTTCTCTAATCGTTGAGAATTCCAGTAGAAGAAATATAGATGTGTCATTATCCATTGTTTTGTCACAAATATCAGAAACCTAGAGAATGGTAATTGGTTAAAGACATTTAAATAGCAAATTCTATGTCTTTATGTGAAGATTAAACTAAAATTAGTGTTTCCAAATACTAATAAGCAATTCCAAATGTAAGTATTGTTTTCTTAATTTACATGAAGTGTTAAGTCAAATACTTTTATCTAACAGTAATCATGTCTTATGTCAGCATTTATAGTTCTGAATTCAAAGACAGTGGAGAACCTCATTTTTAATTCTCTTAAGTAAGAATTATTTAGCAAGTAAGATTACTGCAAACATCCATAGCTGTAGAATGGAAATGAAGGCAATATTTCAGAGAAGAAACTAAATCTAACAATTTTGAATCTTTAGCTAATGATAATTTTCTTTGGAATCTTGATTGTTTACTACCTGAATGAGGGTCTTTCTTCCACCATCTCCTTCTCAACATCCACCTTGCAGAAAGATATAATGTGTTCCCCTTCAGTTCCATTTGAATTATATATTAAAAATAATTTGTGCTACAATCTATAATTTTCTTCAAAAAACAAAAGAACAAGAATTGATGAAAGAGAAATTTTCAAATGTATCCTAAATGGAAGATTTATATTTGAAGAGACATGAATGTTTATAAATTCCATCATATTCAGAATTTAATGTTTGTGTGTGTAGGAACAAATTATTTTCCCCAGATTGTGGGAAACTGCATGAAATTAATTAATCACATCAACTTAATCATTAATAATCAAACAGATTTATAAAAATCTGTATAACTCAGGTTTAACATAATCCATATCCCATTGGAGTTCCTACTGCACAGAACAGAAAGTTGCTCTAAAGAAAAAAAGAGGAAAATTTATTTATATGAATTTAACTTTTCTACAATTTGAATACCATAATTCATCTTGTAATTGGAAGAGATGTACGAATATATTAAAATCTGAATAGGTTCTGATGCTAGCAGCCTCTAAATTGGAAGAGAAGTGGAAATATTTGAATTGAGAGTATGAAAGAGGAAGACTTCACAATCCACAAAATGTGAAAATCTCTCATCCCACCCCAACAGTTTTTTCTGGTTGTCACATCAAAAATTTAAATATGTAGGGTTTTTTTTTAGCAGGAAGAAAAGGAAAAATGTGGGGAATGTATAAATAAATGCTGAATGAATAGATTTATAGAAAGCAGTACTGTAGAATATGAATATATGAAGAAGAAAAGGTGATAAAATGGAAAATAAATCAGCTTACTTTCCTAATCTGATTTTCACTAATTAGGTACTCATTTTCCTGTCCCTGGAAGATTCCTTCTTTGAACTGATCATTGTGTATCTACTTTGCACCTATAAATATGGGTTATAATTATTTTTCTTCATTAGTATAGTTTAATCACGTCTTCTGTTTGTAATCATTGTTTAATTCCTGGGGGGTCCTGAACAGCTGATTAGAACAACCTCTAAGGTCATTTTCCCCTTCTTCACATTTGTTTTTGCTTTGCTTTTCCTAATTAACATTATAAGCTCTAGAACAATGTAATTCAGAAGTTTGTTATTCAAGTAAATAAACCTAGCATTTAGCCAATAGTTCGGGAGACTACTGTATCTTTTTCTATTTTCTTTCTAGGGAACATATTTCCTGAAGCACTATTACAGGGCGGGGCATAACCTTTTCCTAGGGGGTCACAGCAACACTTGTAATAACAACACAAATAATTCATACACCATTCGAAAGCCCATCAAAAACTGAGTTTATTGACACGATTTAATAGTCAGTATGACCACCATTAGCCCTTCGAACAGCATTCAAACGAGGTGGATAAGAACACAACAAATCTTCAAACAGTTCCGTTCGATTTTCCAGATTTTCCAGAGGGCGGGGCATAACCTTTTCCTAGGGGGTCACAGCAAGATCGACAGCAGTTTACAACTTCCGCGACACCTCATTTTAAAGCCCATAAAAAACTGAATTGAATGAGCTATTAAATGTTAAATTTGTTTCGGTTGAAACTTTGAGAATGAATTTGGAAACTGTGTTGAAAAATCTGGAAAATCGAACGGAACTGTTTGAAGATTTGTTGTGTTCTTATCCACCTCGTTTGAATGCTGTTCGAAGGGCTAATGGTGGTCATACTGACTATTAAATCGTGTCAATAAACTCAGTTTTTGATGGGCTTTTGAATGGTGTATGAATTATTTGTGTTGTTATTACAAGTGTTGCTGTGACCCCCTAGGAAAAGGTTATGCCCCGCCCTGTAGATGCTTATTAGCACATAGATCTACAGCCAAGATGGTATTCAGTCAGTCCTGACAGGTTCTGGAGAACCGGTAGCAGAAATTTTGAGAGTGGGGAGGGAATGAGGATTTTGCAGTATCCTTCTGCTGCAATGCCCACAAAGCTACGCACACAGAACCGGTAGCAAAAATATTTGAATCTTACCACTACAGATATATTGAAGATGGAATCAGGCATATTTGAATAGCTCAATCATCAAAAACTATTTCTATCCTCTTCTATTGGAATCAAACTGGACTTAAATGTATCTATATTGACTTACATATACCAAAGAAAATCACTGTTAGACATAAAGTCACACTTTTAAAGTCCCACTATATAGCAATATTTGAGGAAAGACAGTTGGAATAGACTGTACCGTGATTCTGAACCTATGGCACCTGAACTTCCAGTTAGGTCATTTTTCACCATCCCCATGCTCCGGAGGCTTTCTTGAAGTCTGGGGAGGGCAAAAAATGGCCCAACGGGAAAACTTCCGGTTGACCTGTTGGGCTTGTTTTTTGCCCTCCCCAAGTTATGAAGGCTTTCCTGAAGCCTGGGGAGGGCAAACTGTGTCCCAATGGGCAAACCAGAAGTTCCTTCCCAAACTTCTAGTAGGGCTGTTGGGCCATTGGGCCATTTTTCACCCTCCCAGGCTTCATGAAAGCACCTGGAGCCTGGAGAGGGTGAAAACTCCCCCCAGGAGAGGGCACAGTGGGAGATTGTGCACACATGAACTGGTGGGTGAGCACATATATGCGTGCAAATAGCACATGTACACACAATTTTGACATTTAGAAAAAGGTTAACACAATGGAATTGACAGAAAACCTCAAGAAAAGCTAGTTCTCATATAGCCCTTTGAGGCCCTCTGCAATGATGGACTTTAAAAGTGAACCCTGAATCACACATTAATAAGAGGTAGTTGTGCAGCTTACACAACAGCACTGTAATATTGACAGTATTGATCAGAACTGTATATAGTACTGCATTCTAGACCAGCTATAATTTCCAGATGGTCTTCAAGATAAGCTCCATATAGAACACATTGCAAAGTCAATGTTGAAGGAAATCACCAAGCCACAATTGAGAGAGAGCAAGTCCTACAGGTCCAGGAATACAAACAATTTATTCTACAAAGAAAAATATATATGTACAAATATGAATTTATGAAAATCCCTCTCTAGTCTCAACTGTCTCCCAAGTCCAGGAGGATCACCACATTTTGTATCTTATCTGTTATATCTTATTGATAGATAAATATATCACATCACTACATCCAAAGCCAAAGCCATCCATTTTGCCAAGGTTGAGCTGAATGTGTTTCCTTACTATACATAATCTCAAGCCTCTAAACATTGGGACACCATCAAAACAGCATCCCTACATGGTCAGGAGTTTAAATGTATAACTAGGAATCATCAGTATACCTCAGCACAAGATGACAAACAACCCAAGTCAATGGATTTATGTAGATATTAAAAAGGTGTAATGAAAGATCTGAGCCCTGATGTAACCCAGATTTTTGGGCCCTAAATTTACATCACTTTCCCCCAAAAAATATTGGCCATGGAAGAAAGACAATAGCAAAAAGGTGACCTCACTGCCCATACAAAATTGTCCAGAACCAAAGATATTACAGTGAATTGTAGCAAAAGCCACCAATGGGTGCAAGACACACAGTATTATCTCATAATACAAAAAAGCATTAAATTCCTTAACCCAGCCACATGATACCTCCCAGAAGGCTCTGACCAATCAAGAGAAGTATGGTTTCAGGACAAACTTTGTTTTGTTATAACCTAGCCTTATCTTGTAAAACAAAAGTCTCCTCAAGCACTGAGAGGAAAAATAAAAATAGGTTTTCCAGGTTCCTGTGCTTTTCTGGTTGTATTAAGTCTGGGTCAATTCTGGTTAGTTAAGATTAAAGGAATCTTTGAAAAGTTTGATTATAAAAAGATTGCTTCATATTGAAGGGAGATGTTCATATCAACAATGGTTCAGGCTTCCCTACAGAGCAAAATCATGGTCCTAGATTAAGTCATTAGGCACTTCTTCAAGGTCTTGTGAATGCTGGAAATAGAAGTTTCATAGTACATCTTTGTTTCATAAGGAAAGTGGCATATATAGATAGACAGTCCTGTAGAAATGTTTTGGGAGCATTAAATAAATCCCTTTAGTCAAAGCTATGAATTAGCAAATACTAATGATAAATTAACCCCTAAATAACCACCTTGGTAATTAGAATTAATATTAAAATTATAAGTGATTGAGTTCAAAGAGAAGACTAGCAGAGTAGAAGTAACTACTACAACCTAATTCAAAGCAAAGGTAGAGAAGGAAGAGATCCAAGCGGGAAAATGAGATTTTCACCAGCCATTAAGGTTTAATAGAAGAAGTAGAGCATAAAAAAGAAAATGTTGTGAAGAATATGGTTAAAACATGAGGAAAAATCAAGAGGAAAAGTATTCTCAAGTCAGAGGTTAATATTAGGGAAATCCAGAATATACAGTAGATTTTCCTTTACAACCATATTTTGCCTACAATTATTCGGGGGGGGGGAGTCCTATTTTTTTGTATGCACAATATGAAATAAACATTTGAAAACGAAAACTCGACAAACATATACAAAAGTGCAGACATAGGATTTTACATATTTATTGTTACGTTTTTATTTAAGAATAAAAAGTTAACATCCATTCTTTTGTTTTCTAGTAGTAAAACAAGCATTTAAATTAATAGGACTATGAAACTAGATAGTAGAATTCACATTAAACCTCTATTTCACATGGTTTGCAATTACATTGTTCATTTTCTAATTCCCATAGAGAAAATTTTTGAAAGAGCAATTTTAATGTCCTTGTTTCTCATGCTGTAGATTAATGGGTTCAACATGGGTGGAATAATGGAATAGGTTATTATAAGTGTGATGGTTTGTCAGATCGTGGGATCAGGTAAGCAAATGAAGAGGCAACCAAAAATATGGAGAAAACTGTGATATGAGGAAAACAAGTAGAGAGGCCTTTTTCCTTCCCTGAACAAAAGGGATTCTTGAAACAATAGAGAAGATCTATCCATAAATAACAGTGATGAAGATAAAAGCAACCAAATACTAATATCATAATAAATATTATATATCCAATTTCAATTACATATATACTTGAGCAGGCTAATTTAAGCAACTGTGGGATTTCACAATAGAACTGATTAATTGCATTAGAGCAGAAATGATTAGTGAAAGTGCCAATAGTGTTCCATACAGCATTGATGAGGCTCACAAGCCACACACTTCAAACAATTTTAGTACAGACTTTTCTGTTCATTATCATTTCATATTGCAAAGGATGGCAAATGGCAACAAACTGATCATATGCCATGACAGTAAGGCGGCCCACATCAGAGCCCAGGAAGAAGAGAAGCAGGAGGACTTGAACAACACATCCTGAATAGGAAATACATCTTTTATTCACTACTAAATTAAAAACAGCTTTGGGAATGATGACTGAAACAGAGCCAATATCTTGCAGAGCTAAGTTCATCAGGACAAGGTACATGGAAGTATAAAGGTGGGAGTCCAAAGCAATTGCAGAGATGATCAAAAGGTTTCCTGTTATCGTCATTAAATACAATAGCAGGAAGAACGTTGGATACATAATCTTAATTTCCCATATCTTTGAGAATTCCAAGAGAAGAAACACAGTTGTGTAATTTTCTATTTCTGGCCGCATTTCTGAGAGTCCTGGAAGTAAAGTGGAAGCTATGAAAATATTTCCAATTCATTTCAAAATACCCTTCAAAGCTATCCAAGTTACATTCCTGCCATAATTTCCATATAAAATGAAACATACCTTGTTTAAATCAAAGCAGGAAGAACTTTCAACATGAAAATAAATTAAGCCTGGAAGCATAGGAGGCATCTCAGCTTGAATTCCTAGAATTACAATGGGAGAGATGTTCATCTTGAAGTCTGACCATCAAGACTTAAGTCTGCTAAAGGTGACAAACTGTCCATTGCTTTTCTTGCTTTTATTTACAAGGCAAATAAACTCTTCACCACCAGAATTCAAGAGTTTCTTAGCAAGTAAGGAAAGAAAAAGAAAAAGGAGGCTCTAAATAAAGTACTTTAAAGAAGGGAGAAGACATGTTCAGTTGGCAGCTACTTAGAGTTTGGAAACAGAATGTTTCTCAGGATCAATTTCAAATATGATGCTGCTAGATTTATTTAAAAGAATCATGTATATTTCTTAAATGTTATCTGCCTTAATATGTTGTTGTTGAATTGATTAGGTATAAATTAAACCAAAGCATTCTAGTGAAATCAATTTCATGCATTTTGAATGGATTTAGATATTTAAACAATGTAGATATGTAGAAATTATTTTGACCATCAATTCTATTTGACTGCTTAACACATCAGCCCAATTTGAGAAGCAATTATAGTTGGATTTAATTTAATTATTAAAGAAAAGAAGAAGAAATATAGAATTTACCTTAAATTAACTGGATTACAGAGTTGGAAGGGACTTTGTAGTCTTCTAGTCCAATTCCTGTTCAAGCAAGATACACTATGCCATTTCAGACAAATGATTGTCCAATGAATTCTTAAAAACCTTTATTTAATTTAACTCATTAATTTAATGCAGACTTATTAAATTCAAATGGTAAAAGGTAAGGATTCAATCTGAGAAATAAAACCCTATAGAATGGCAAGGAATACAAATTAGTAGTACATAATGGCAAAAACAAACAATAATAACTCTTTTCTTTACTCCATAGATCAGTTTGTAACATGGAGGTCTCATTCTTTATAAAGATATTTATTCAGTATAAAAGTAATTTATTAGGGGGAGGAGAAATGACATTTTGAAATGTTAAGGTTTCCTTATCTGATTATTGATCCATGTTTCCAAAAAAGAAGGAAAAAAAACCTAATAGCCACTGCCACTCTAGCCTTTCAGGCCTTTTGTTGTTGTTGTTGTTAACTTGAACACAAGTTCTTTTATGCTCTTCAAAGGAGACGTGTTCTGTTTCTCTCCCCTGCCAAAATAGTTCTCAAAGGCACCTGCGAAAACAATTCATGCCCTTGGCTCTTTATCAGTTTCTACAAACAAGTTGCAAATCCTTCAGCTGAAAAGTCAGTGAAATCAAAGAAGGAAAGAGAAGAGATACGTTGTTTCAAAAAGTCCAGCCTCTGACCTCCAAGTGGCAGTGTTGATATTTTTCACCTTGTAATATTTATCTCTGGCTTATGGGAAACAAAATTATTTAGATTTCTTTTAATGAAATTTAATAACAAGTAATAGGAAGAATTGTTAAAATAAAAAGGAAGGTTTTAATCCAGGAGTCAAAAAATAAACCAATGAAAAGCAGAAGAAAAAAAATCAATCTGTTCTCTTTAAGAGGAGAAATAAGAAATGTTGCGAGTACTTCAATCCACAAGTATAGTTACAAAGAAAAAAAAGCTTTCCAAAGTAATCCAATATGAATTAGTTTTGCCGCTTAATTCTTTTGCTTAAGGATCTATTTTGGCTTTGAAGAAAAATTTATTTGGGCAGTCTTTCACAAAATAGAAAAAATACCTTACCAGATGGACTCACTTTTTCTTTTCATGTCCTTCCTTCCGGAGCTGTCTCGACTTCACCAGCTTGGGGGCTGCCTGTTTACCGCCGGCTTGAAGCACTTCCCTTGTGTTGATCAGAGACTTTTGATGTCCCTGAAACCAGCAAGGCTTTGTCTTCCTGATCACCATCTCTGCGGGATGGTTTAGGTCACAATGGACCATCCAGCAGCAAAAGTGTCAATGGTGGTCTTGGAGTATCGAGACCACACGTTGTGACATCATGACATTGGCTCCTCCTAGTCTGGTGTGAGTGTTCATCTTGAGGTCTGACCATTAGAATTAATAATGAGAACTGCATATATTCTCCTTGGCTTTTCTTGCTTTCAAATTACAAGGAATACTTAAGTATTTTCTTCAAAGAGTACAAGAAAACAAAAGAAGCCCTAACTAAAGTACTTCAAATTTAAAGAATGGCGGAGAAAGAATTAGGTAGTTAGTTGGTTCTTCAGGCCACCAAAAGCCTCCTTTCTTAATGAAAGAATGAGAATCTTCTCCAAATGATCTGCTTTTCTCAGATATACCTTAGAAACAGACTAGACATTCTGAAGATGGGTTTCAAATTTGAATCTCAATGTTTCATTTATAACAATAATATATTTCTTATATTTTATCTGGTTTAAAGCATTGAATAAAATGGTAAAAGATGAGAGGTTAAATCTGAGAAGACATGTTTGGGGGTATATCACAAATGGATGAAACAAAAACAGCAAAACATACAACAACCAGTTGCTTATTCCATAGATCATCTCTTTAAGACAGAGAACTCATTCCACATAAGGTCAATTGTTGTCATTCTATATAGAGACAG
Source organism: Thamnophis sirtalis (assembly GCF_051295495.1). Lineage (NCBI taxonomy): Eukaryota > Metazoa > Chordata > Lepidosauria > Squamata > Natricidae > Thamnophis > Thamnophis sirtalis. The sequence goes on from NW_028261384.1 coordinate 110,458,438, forward strand.
TTTTGAAAGTGGAATGTTGGTTGTCTTATCTACAAACATGTGAATTTTAATAAGTCTTAGGAAAGGCTGGAATAAAAATGAAGAATGACATTTTGAAGAAAAAGATAAATGAATTAAAAGAAAATTTTAGAAAAGGGGAATGAGAATGATAGAAAAACAAAACAAAAAATTTACTTGCTGTGCTGATGCACTGTGCTGTCTGAATTTTATGCCATCAGGTATAGATTTTCATCTATTATTCCTCCTTTATTTTTTGAAAAGTTTTTTTTGTTTTTATTGAACAAAAACACAAAAAAAGAATCATCCTTCATTACATCTTGTAGAAAGTGTGTCAATTGGTTATAAATACATTTCGTGTGTTTCTTCCACAATCATTGCTTATACTTCATTCATATTGAATTGTACATTTTAAATAAAAAATCTTTATGTATTTTACTATCAATTTATCCCAATTCTCATTTAACTTCAATTATTTAAACATGCTTTTATCATTTGTATTTAAAGACACAACCACCTACTGGCATTCATTCACAATTTCAATAAACCTCCAATAACATTACACCTTTATAACATATTCTGGAAAAAAATCAATTAATAAGATATCTAAGCATTCCCCCCCCCCTTTTCCCCTCCAACTCACTATTTAAAGCTTGTATCCAATTTGCTTTTACCAATACAACACATGTATATATCATTAATCATTATCCATTAACATTTCCTTATTATTGTTGTAGTTAGCTAAATATTATTTACTATTTATATCACATCTCCCCTCATCAGACCCCCCCAAAATTACACCTTTATAACAAGATTTAAACAAAGATTTATTAATAAAATTTATAGGTCTTTTCCCCAAGTCCCAATTTACAATTTATATCCAAGTTACTTTTACTAGTTAAGGTTATCATTTCATTATTGTTATCATAGTTAATTATATGTTAATGAATAAACATTTATTAACAATCTAAAACAATCTACAAATACTAAAATTCCTACTTATTAATCACCAAAAAATAACTAACTTTTTGTTAATTTAACTAACTTTAATTATCAACCTGTGTCTTTCCAGTGGCAAAACAGTCTTATCTCTCTTGCAAGTTGTTGTGTCAATTCTCTTTTTAACTCCTTTATAATGTTTTTATAAACTTCTCTCTGCACTTTATTGCTTGAAAGATCTCTCAGATAATCTCATTGCCCTTGAATTGTTATTGAAATTAGCTTGTCTTTGGTTGTCAGACTTATTTCTGAAAAAGTTTCTCTTCTTAACTCCATCATTATCACACTTTTTATCTCCTGTATCTTGAAATCTGGGATAAAGCTCCAAATTGTCAAATTCACTTTTCCATCTTCCCTTCTTTCCACTTTCACCCATGTTTGCTCCATTAATAAGTTCATCTATTGTCTTATCTTTATCTTCTATATTTTCATTCTCTTCTTTAATTTTTGGGGCTCCAACCCCATCATCTTTTGCTGTGAGAAACAATAATCTATCCAACTTCTTCTCAAATTTCTCAAATCCTTCCAATATATTTTGAATTCCATCCAAGATCTCTCTCTCTCTCTCTCTCTCTCCCTCTCTCTCTCTCTCTCTCTGTGTGTGTGTGTGTGTGTGTGTGTGTGTGGTGTGTGGTGCATTAGTGCTGATAAATAAATAAAGGGAGACTAGTATAGATCTATTTCAAGCTATTTAGCTCTCATCAGCTCGCCATACCCTTACTGGGATTTGAACCTGTGCTGTATTAAATATTAGGCTGTTGTATTAGCCACTAAGCCACAGGTTCTCCTCCTTTATCATATATATATATATAGTTGACTTAAGCACAAGTTCTCTTGAAGGATTCTATCTTTTTCTTTCCTTTTCCTTTCCTTGCCAAAATATTTTCCAAAAGTACCTGCAAAAACAATTCGTGCCCTTGGCTCTTTATCAGATTTTGTAAGCAAGTTGCAAACCCTTCAGTTACAAAGTCAGTGAGATCAAAGAAGAAAGAACAAATGATACATTGTTTAAAAAAAACCTCCAGACTGACTTCCGAGTGGCAGATTCCACTTTCTCATACTTGTCTCAAGCTTATGGAAAACAAAGATCTTTAATTGTCTTTAATGGAATTTAATAACAAATGGTAGGAAGAATTGTTAAAATAAAAAAGAAAGTTTTAGATCAAGCCAAAAAATGAGGTGACAAGGTTAGAGGAAAAAAAATCAATCCGTTCACTTTAAGAGGAGAAACAGGAAACAGCAGTCTTGTGCAGTCGAGACCGCACGTTGTATTGTCATGACGTTGGCTCATCCCTCTATTATTCCTCCTTTAGAACATGCCATTATGTGTGAGGTTTCAACCATTGCTACTATATTTAAATGGTTTTCTGAATGAAAATACTACTTGATCATCAAATGATATCTCAGAGACTTGTTCAATTCTCAGGAGTCCTACATAGATAATGAGATTTAAATAAAAAGGCTCAGAGATTGTTTTTTTTTTTAAATAATCTGCATGTTTGCTTTTCTTTTTCTAATAGACATAAGATGATAACAATGACTCTTACGTATAGAATTCAGAAGATTTTTGTGCCTTTCTAAAATTTGTATACTAGATTCAGTGGTACATTCTTGAGATAATTGAGCTAATCATACCTCTGTTACATACATAGCAATAGAGAGGACCATTTGGCTTGAAAAAGGAGTAAAATAATCAATCGATGATAATATTAACCCCCCCCCTCTCTCAACAGACTGTGGTGGGGAATATTGAAGGAGGAAGAATAATTGGAATGTTTGCTGCTTTGAATTACTTATAAAAAGAATGATGAAATATAAATAAAGAAATAAATAATTTTTCTGGAGGATGGTTTTTTGCTTTGTGGTATCAGCTCCCAATTTTTTAAAAAGTTTAAAAATATTTAGAAGAATATATAAATACAGGAGTAGATAAATTGCCAAGCAACTTGCAAAGTATGTACAGACATACATTGATTTTCTGGGTAGTACAAATGAAGACCCCAGGCCTCAGATAATTGGTAGAGTATATAGATCAGTCATTAAATCACAATTCTCTGTCTTCTTTTTTAATACTGCAAATCCATCCTTCTCAGAGGACCCTTTTTGCAAATTTAAAGAGCCTATCAAAATAATTAATATAAACAGTTTGGAAAAGTTATCACATGAGCTCATTTAAATATTTGGAAAATACAGTACAAAATACTTGTATAAAAGGATGCAATATTTTTATTTTCATAAAGCATTGTCACCAAAAATAGTTGTTTCAATTCTAAGGTACTTCTAACATACTGCCATTAAATTCCTTTTGCTCTCAATCACCAAAAATGAATACTTCCAAAATTTTCCAAGGCCTTAATTCCAACAGTTAAAATCTATAGGATTGTTAGGACATATAATCAATTCTAACTACAATGTGCAAGGCTTTCAAAGGTCCCTTACATTATTTTCTAAGCTATGAAAAAATCTTCCTTTCCCTGCTCACCATTCTCACCTTTCTCAACCATCCTGGGGCCAAAATCCCTGAAAGTGACCACCTTACCTGCTAAGCTGTTGTAAGACTTTGCCAGGCTGGTAGCTCCCATAAAGCAGGCATTCGAAGTGGTGCCCTCAGAGTCTTCCTGGGCCAGCAACAGTCCCTTCAGCTCCAGCAATGCACTGTGATACTTGCCAATGGCTTCCTGGCACTTCTTCTCCTTGTAGCACTGAGCTCCTTGGCTTTTGAAATCCAGCATTCTTGGATCAGCTGCTTGGGCTTGGTAGCTGGAGAAGAACCACCAGATTTCAAAAGCCAAGGAACTCAGTGCTGTAAGGAGAAGAAGTGCCGGGAAGCCATTGGCAAGAGGCCTGGGAGGCGGTGAGGAGGCACATTCAGCCAGCATTCAGAGGCAAGTGGGAAACAGTGGGAAATGGTGGGAAATAACAGGAAACAGTGCGGATTAGAGGTCTGCCTCCCAGAGAGAGAGGCAAGCAAGAAACAGTGGGAAATGGCATGGGCAAAGGAAAGGCCACATATGGCTGGGCACTCTTGGTGCAAGGAGGAGGCTCATTGCAATGGAGCTGTTTTTCTGCCACTGATGGAGCCACCAACCAACTGACCAACCTGATCAAAGCTGAGCACTTGCGGGGTTAGTTTGGCCAGGCAAATTTGACCCCCATGCTATCAAAGTGGAGCCTGGGCACTGTGCTGCAATGTAGGTTGGTGGTGGATGGGGAAAGCTCTGTGGCATGGTGCGGCACTGCAATGGTTAAATGGGAAATGGAGCAGCCAGTATGAGGGAAGGAGGAGAAGAGAGGAAAAGTGGCCTCCTCCTTACTTCACTCTGGCTGCTCCATTGCCCATTTTGGCATTGCAGTGCCATGCCATGGAGCTTTCCCCATCCACCACCACCCTGATGCCCTAACTTTTTCCAAGCATTTCTTTGCCTACCTGATTTCCAGCTTCATTGCATTTTTGCCATTATGTGCAGGGAAACAGAAGTTTGTGGGTCTAAAATTCACCCAATCAATTCCAACTTTGTGAGATATTTTTTTTCCATTAGAAGTTGGAATTGATTGATTGAACTTTTTTTAATCCTACAAGCTTTAATTTTCCTGCACATGTGTATGAAAAATGCAATCGATCTGGAAATAGCAATAGCAATAGCAATAGCAGTTAGACTTATATACCGCTTCATAGAACTTTCAGCCCTCTCTAAGTGGTTTACAGAGTCAGCATATTGCCCCCAACAATCCGGGTCCTCATTTTACCCACCTCGGAAGGATGGAAGGCTGAGTCAACCCTGAGCCGGTGAGATTTGAACAGCCGAACTGCAGAACTGCAGCCAGCTGAAGTAGCCTGCAGTGCTGCATTTAACCACTGTGCCACCTTGGCTCAGGTAGGCAAATCAGGTAGGCAAAGAAATACTTGGGACATTTGGAGAAAACAAGTGCATCTGGGTGGTGGTGGGTGGGGAAAACTCTTCTGCCCACAAAAACCTTGTCTTTCACAGCTGAGAGGCAGAGCAAGAGCTGCCTGTAAGAAGCAAGTCATCCCAGGAATCAGGAATACCCTTTCTCTCTTTCCCCACTCTTCTCTACCTGCCACAATCTCAAATTGCATCCAAAAAGGGGCAGGGGGCTAAGTGAGGAGCAGGAAACCCTGTCATGCTTGGCAATGGGGGAAGAGGAGAAGAGATGGCAAGAGGAGCTCTGTCGTGCTCCACATGCCCCAGTGAAAGGCAGCCCAACCACTTCTCTTTCCCATGGAAAGGCAAGCAAGCAGGCTGGGCCACGGGGACCATGTGGGAAGCAGCTGGGCAAGTAGTGAAGGAAGACTCGTGACCCGTCAAAAGCGCGGACGGCAAAAGCGCGATCGACAAAATCGCGCCTTTGACGTCATCACAGCGCGACGAAAAAGATCGAAAAATTCAAATAAAAATTAATAAAAATTAAATTAAAGCAAGCCGATTCACATAAAGGTAAGGGTTAGGGTTAGGGTAAGGGTTAGGGTTAGGTTAAGGGTTAGGGTTAGCTTTAGAGCGTTAGCGTTAGCGTTAGGGTTAGGTTAAGGGTTAGCGTTAGGTTTTTCGTTACTTTAACGGTTAGGTTTAGGGTTAGGTTTAGGGTTAGGTTAAGAGTTAGGTTTAGGGTTAGGTTTAGGGTTAGGTTTGGGGGGCTTAGGGTAAGATTTTCGCTTTATTTTTACATTTTTTGAACTTTTTCGTCGCGCTGTGATGACGTCACAGCGCGCTTTTGTCGAGCGCGCTTTTGTCCTACGCGCTTTTGTGGGTGGAACCGGAAGACTCACCAGGCAGAGATCATCTGGACCACATGGCTGATCAAATGAGGGAAGCAGCAGCTATGCCTTGGGCATAACTCTAGGGACTGGCCAATGGAGTGACTGGGAGGAGTTGGCAGGCAGGGTGGGTGGGGCCTACCAGTAGTGAGATTAGCCACTTGTTTGAACTGCACAAAATCTTAACAACTGGTTCACCTGAACCGATCTGAACCAGTTGAATCCCACCTCTGCTTAAATCCCTCTTATCTGACAGTTCACTTGATAGTGACGCTTCATCCTGTTCTTCCAGGCCATTTCCTATGCTTTTTATATATACATGGTTTCTACTTGATAATGAAATATACTTCACACAAAGTATGTTTGTACATAATTTAAAGAATGAATGAATGAATGAATGAATGAATGAACGAAAGAAAGAAAGAAAGAAGGACAGACAGAAGCACCTTTGTTCCAACTCTTTTAATTACTAAAGAAAATTATATTATTTTAAAATGACTTGTAAAATAAGATCATTTGAACCAAATAAATAACCAAAATTCATTTAGAACCAATTTCTTCAGTTGACAAACAAAATTAGATTAGATTCAACTTAGTTTAACTTATATAATAAATGACAATCTGTTTTATGGACTAACATTACCAATGCATAATGTTCAAGGTTGAAAGATGCACTATTCAAATGATAGGTATTATGTATCCTTTTCTTATATTTGTGAAGTTAACTATTATAAGCCATCATTGAATAACCATCTATTAAAGAAATTAAAGAAATTTTTACATGAGCAGTTTTTGGAGAAACATTCTTTAAATCCTACAAAACAAGTAAAATCAAAAATTTTAATATATACTTCCATCTTAAACACAAGAAATGAAACTTGCTTGGAAGCTAAATATCTTGAGCCCAGGAGTCAAAATATCTAAAATAAGCTTCTTAACATAAAACAAAAATGTGTGGAAAATATGTGGAAAAGAGTGTAAAAAATATGTGAAAGTGTGAAAAAGAAGGTGGGAATTCATATCAACAATAAAATTCATATGCAATATTTGGAATTACATCTTAAATTACTTTTCACCAGAATTCTTGAAAGAGAAACCTTAATATCCTTGTTTCTCATGCTATAGATTACTGGATTCAACATAGGTGGAATAATGCAGTACATTATTGTAACAATGATATCAAAGTTTGATTGTTTCTCAGACTGAGGCCTCAGATAAGCGAGTGAGGCTGTAAATAAAAATAAAGAAAAAACTATAAGGTGAGGGAAGCAAGTGGAGAAGGCCTTTTTTCTTCCCTGATCAGAAGGGATTTTTGAAACAGCAGCAAAGACCTGAATGTAAGTAACAATGATAAAAGCAAAACAACCAAATGTTATTGTAAAAACAAATCCTACAATTCCAGTTTCAATTACATATAAATCTGAGCAGGCAAGTTTAAGTAGAGGTGGGATTTCACAGTAAAACTGATTGACCATATTAGAACAAAAAGGAGTAATGAAAGTTCCCACCGTGTTTAATACAGCATTGAGAAAGCTGACAATCCAAACACTAATAATTATCTTGGTACAAACCTCCCTATTCATTATCATCTCATATTGTAAAGGATTGCAAATGGCAACATACCGATCAAATGCCATGACAGTAAGAAGAGAAATATCAGAGTCTACAAAGAATACAAACAAAAACACTTGGATTATACATTCGGGATAAGAAATACTATTGATGTTCATTACTGAATTGAAAACAGCTTTGGGGACAATGACTGAAATAGAACCAATGTCCTGAATGGCTAAATTTGTCAGAAAGAAGTACATGGGGATATGAAGACAGGAGTCCAAAACAACTGCAGAAATAATGAGTAAGTTTCCTGCTAATGCAATCAAATATAAGAACAAAAGTACCATTGCATACAGAAGCTGTAGTTCCCATATATTTGAAAATTCCAAGAGAAAAAACACTGTAGTATCATTATCCATTCCTGGCCACAGATATGAAAACCTAGAAGTAAAGGGAGAATGTTAATATATTTCCTATACATTTCCATTTAATTTAATTTATCTATCTATCTATGAATAAATTATGTAATTATGTAATTGTTTATGTCATGTAACAAATATCAACATCATTTCCCATCAAGGGGTATGAACCTAGTATATGAAATCATCACAGGATTTGAGAGGATGATAATAATTTTAACAACAGCAATATCTTTCTGCATTGTTCAGCACTATTATAATATGACAATTTGCATTATGTTAATTACTATGAAAATGAACATTATAATGAGTTGATTTTGGAATTTGACAGATTCAGAGGTACAATAGGTATAGGGGGGAAGCAAAAGATGGATGGATAAGAGCTCATATTAAGAGCATGGGAGCAAGAATGATGAAAAGAAGATGTTAAACAATGAACTTACTTTCCAATAAATTCCACTCAGCACTATTTTTAATTTCAGTGTTTCATGAAGAAATTAGCCATTTTGTTCACTAAGGACTTTCTTTGAAAGCTTGCATGTCTCATATACAGCTTTTCCTCATCAATGAGGGATTTAAAAGGATTTCCTATGTATGAAGCAAATTTCATCAAGTCTGCTTTGGATTCTCAGAGACTTCTTCCATTCCCCTGAGTCCATCATACATAATTAGAAATGGATCCTCATTTTGTTTTGTTTTTACTGGATCTATACTTTGCAGTGAGAAGAAAGTGATTAAAAAGTTGGAACTAAATATTCTCGGGGATCTTTTTTCTTATCCTGTAACTGATGACATATTATCAGTGAATATTCAGTGAAGAATTATTTGCCCTCGTTCATGGTCATCTTAAATTAATATTATTTTTATATTGTAATCCTAGAACAAAGAATTCAGAGCCAACTACAGCAATCTTTTTTTTTAAAGTAATCTTTATTAGTTATACATTTTTTAAGAGTAAAACATACAAATACAAATACAATTTTAAACATACAACCCCCCTCCCCTCCCCCCCCTGCAGTGACAGTCATTCACAGCCCAAATTTTTTCTTTCCTTCCTCATTGTTAGGTCTCTAAGCCACATCTTCTCATTACAAAATTCAGGGATCTATTACAATACGCATGTTCACTTTTAACTTTCCCCATTTTAAGTCCCTGCTGTTCTCCTTGTTGCCCACATATACCATAAGTTCCAGCTAAGGTAATGTTCCCTTTCTCCTTTGTCCCTCAGCCAACCCATCATTCTGTCCATTTCTGCACATTCATAGATCTTTTTAATTATAGCATCTTCCGACGGTATGGTAGTGGATTTCCAAAATTGTGCATAAGTTATTCTTGCGGCCACAATTATATGTAGGCTCAAATGTCATATTGAACTGCTCATGTTTTCTGGTTTAATGCTTAGTAGAAGGTTCTCGGGTCTCCATTCCATGTTTGCCCTGGTAACCTCTTTTAGCCATTTTTTAATCCTTTTCAAGTATTTCGTGGCCTCAGTACAGGACCACCAAATGTGGTAGAATGTGCCATCCTTTCTTCCACATTTCCAACACAATGGAGATAACCCAGGAAACATCTTGGCTAACCACGTTGGGGGAAAGTACCACCTATAAACCATCTTGTATATGTTTTCTTTGAATGCTGTAGATATTGTAAGTTTAATGGTCTTACTCCATAGATCCCACCATTTGCCCATTTCAATCATATAGCCAAAGTTTCTCTCCCATGCTATTAGAAGGCTTTTATCCATCTCTTCATTAGCACCTTGGCAGGTCAAAAATTGATAAATCTTCGATAACATTTTCTTGTCTCCACCAAACAAAATCTTATCTAGCCCCTGAGGGTTTGGGTGGATCCCAAACCATACCTTATCGCTTTTAAACCTGTTTCTAAGCTGTAAATATTCCCACCATTCCAGATTCCTGCCCTGCTGCTCTAATTCCATCTTTGTTTTCATGTTGCCATCTTCTGTCATGATGTCTTTATATGTTATGTCTCTTGTCCAATTAAATACACTGGGATGCGTTAAGGCCTCTAATGGTGCCAACCAGCACGGAACCCTAAGATAGTATTTTTTCCTCATCTTTTCCCAGACCCCCATCAAAATCTTCCGAATATAATGTCCCATGAAGTACCTATGGCGGGTGTCTCTTTCTTGCCAGAGGGAGGCATGCCATCCCTGAGGGAGGTCATGTCCCTCTATAGCCAATAGGCGCCTTCTACTCAACATCACCCAATCCTTCACCCATGTCATAATTGCTGCATTATAATATACTTCCCAGTTGGGTACTCCGAAGCCTCCCAGTTCTCTACGTTTTTGCAATATTTGGGCTTTAATTCGTGCTTTCTTGCCTTGCCATATAAATCGAGCCACTATTGTCTCCAAAGATTTTTAAAAAAAATTGTCCAATTTAGTTGGTGCAGTTTGAAACAGAAACAAAAATTTTGGTAATACATATGTCTTGACTGTTGCAATCCTGCCCATCAAAGACAGTTCTTTACCACTCCAATTAGTCATATCTTTAGATACCTGCTACAGCAATCTTTAGTTTCAGGTGTTTGGAATAGAATAGAATGTAAAAAAAAAAGACATGGATCCTCTCACAAAAAAAAAACAAACCATAGAAATATGATGAAGTTATGAAGCAATAAAGGAACAGAATAATATTGAATGTCTTTGTTTTTAAAGGAATATTTTACTTTATATGAACTTGAGACAGGAAGACCAAAGAAATGTGAAATATTTTAAGTCAATGGGGAAACCAGATTCACTTAACAATCATTTATTAATTTAAGAATTGCAGTGTTTCACTTTAAAAATGTAGTGAGAAATGTAAAATGGGGCAACATGCATTTTGAGCTCAGTTGTGGTCATAAGCTGAACACCATATGTATAGCTTACTGTTGTGACTCAGCAGCAGTCTTCTGTGAGTCTTTTTGGGATGCAAGATTAACTATGCATCTGGAGCTCGTTAGGGGCATCTTCTGGGGATAAAAGGAGAGGTGAAGGCCTCGCCGTGCATTCCAGGAGACCACCAGCATGCCAGTTCAGCAAGGGACTGCAGTGGACTGGGAGGAGCCCATGGAGTTGGGTGCTGTTAAACCTCGAGTGTCACAGACAGAGATGGACAAATGATGTGCTGAGGGATTGTGCTTCTACTGTGGGGATCTTGGACATCTTGCAGGGAGTTGCCCCAAGAAGAACAGAAGGGTTGCATGGACTGCAGCCGTCCCTCAGTAACGCACTATCATGTCGGACAACCAGCACATTTGTGCGGCTGTGATACCCCGTTTGCACAAGGTAGCATGCGTTCGGGGGGTGTGGAGTCCCAGGGTGGATGCCCTGCTGAGTAAAGTAGAGAACTCTGACCCTGCGAACTCGCTTCCACCTTGGACTGTTCTACCTGTTGCATCCTGCGCTGCCTTTTGTCATCCCGTGAGCATGCAGTCTCTGATACGGGATACGCAGCGGGGTGACGACTGGGTGGAGCGACGAAAGGTGGAAGTGGGGCCAGTGTCCCCATGGACTTTGGAAGGGGATCTTTTGAAGTGTCAGGACCGGTTCTATGTTCCCGCAGGGCACATCCATCGACGGGTGCTCTCGCAGATTCTTTGCGCGTCTGCATCAAGACATTGGGGGTTTGTTCGGATGTTGCGCCTGGCATCCTGTCAATTTTGGTGGCCCCATCTGAGAAATGACATATGGAGGTGCATGGAGTCATGTGCCCAGTGCCAGTGGGCCAGGTCTGCAAGGAGAACTCCGCCAAGATTCCAGCCTTGGAATCTTGTTCCAAGTTTGTGATTCAAGTGAAATATAGGTCTGCTTTTGTTCGTAGAATCATGAGCAAATATAGTATTTTTTCCTCCTGTGGCTTAACCCCAGAGACATTAAGTCCCCTCTTTTTAAATTTAATTTGTTATTGAGAATTCATTCTCAAATAAATGTGCCTTACCCAGTATATGTGTGTGTGTGCGTGCGTGCGTGCGTGCGTGCATGCATGCATGTAAAAAGCCAAGATCACAAACTTAAATCACAGGCCATCTCATTGTTTATGTATACTTTCTTTATTTTAAACTTTCCTCATTTTTCACATATATCTTGTTTGTGTAATGACAATGATAAAGCAATATCAAGTTCAACAAGGCATAGAAAAGCAGGAAAACTTTGGGGAGTAATGCTGAACAATAAAAGTAGGTTTTTATATATTTCACATTGCATTGGTCTTCCTACCCCAAATCCACATAAGCAATGTCATTCCATTCACAAGCAAGGACACACTGCAATTTTCTGGTCCTGCATTGCTTCAGAGATTTCAGTTTGTTTCTACAGTGTTCCTTCCAGTGTTGACACCTAAGCAACAGGATTCTTGAATTAGCCATAAGGCATTGCACTGTTGTACACACAGAGCAAAAAGCATTACAACTTAGCTGAATGTAATATCAGTCCACATATAAGGTCCTATATCATGTAAGGCTTTAATGACTAGCAGCATTAATCTTACCTGGAAGTAAACTGATAATCAGTGCAGCTTGTAAGAATTGGTCACTACAGATGGATCAGTTCAAGCTTGTGGATTGTTTTCCAAGACAGACTCATGTATACTACAACACAACACAACATAACTATAATCTAATATATAGATCTTTTTTTAATGATTCATGAACAGCACAAACCAAAGTAGATTTTGGAGACAGTTTAACAAATTAACAGAGTTGGGAGGGACATTGTAGGTCTTTTAGTCAAACCTCTCATCCAAGCAGGAGACCCTATACCATTTCTGATAAAGGGCAGTCCAGTCTCTTTTTGAAAGTTTCCAGTGATGAAGCTTCCACAACCTCTGAAGACAACTTCTGTTCCATTGGTTGATTGTTCTCACTGTCAGAAATGTTTTCCTTATTTCTAGGTTAAATCTCTCCTTGATCAGTTTCCATTCATTATTCCTTGTTTGGTCTTTGGGTGCTTTGGAAAATAGCTTGACCCTCTCCTTTCTGTGGTAGCCCCTCAAATATTGGAACATTGTTATCATGTCCTTCTCTTCATTAGACTAGCCATGCCAACTACTTTCAAATGTTCGTTGTATGTTTTAGACTTTGATATCTCTATCATTACATTATATTCTATACTATATACTGTACATTACAGAAAATATGGGGACATCATTTCAATGAAAGCTAGTCAAAGAAACTATAATATAAATGATCAAATAAAGAAGAATAGAAATGACTTATCCCAAATTCAATATCAAACATCCTATTTATGCTTTCAAAAATGAGAAATGTTTTCCCAAGCAAACACTCATTAGTATATCTCCTTTACATATATATTAAACTGATCTCAATTGAAAAAATGTTTATAGGATGAGTGTAGATCCTTCATATGAGACATGGCCTATTGTATGGTACTGTATTTATTGTTGGCAATAGTAAAATATATTGTACTTTGTTCACATGAAATTCTGAAATTAATTAGAGCTTATTGATGATCATTGGCATGGCTATGCTTATCCTTGAGAAATAAGAGGAATTGGATATCCTAAATGTCAAGCAATGAAATATTCCATCCATGTTTATGTTTATTTTAATTAAAGTTTTTTTTTCATTTTCATAACATATAATCAAATGTGTACTATTACATAACAAACATCATATTGTATTATTAAATGTTTACATCAATTCATCTTACCAACAACTCCTCCCCCAAAAAACAATTATTGGCTCTTCTGCTCTCCATATACCATATTTGTACCTTATCCATCACTTTTTTCTTCCTCTCTCCTCCCCCTTTCTACCTCCTTTCTTCCTTCTGTCATCCTTCCCTTCACAACTTCCCCTTCTCTCTCCTTCTCCTCCGTCCCCTTACCACTCCTCATTTCTCTCCTCCTCTTCTTCCCCTTTCCCTCTCTCCTATCCCTCTCTTCTTTCCTTACATTTCTCCTCTACTTCCCACTCTTCATCTCATTTACTTGGTGTATTTCAGCTTCTGATTGAGCTCCATTTTATGTTGATGGTATTTATAATTCCTTTTCAATATACATATTTAATTTTTCTGCTCCTTTTTAGTAAAAACAAATGATATAACAGAAAAGTATAAATGTATAGTCATTATGCTTTTAGCTGCCCCATCCCCAATCTCATTTTGGTCAACCAATTTGTGATTCTTTTTATCAGTTTATCATCAATAGTTTCCCATTGTAGGTATATTTTATGTTCCCTCTCAATTTTTCCATACTTTGGATTAGATTACCCTTATTTGTCTCTAGATGGCAATCTTTGCTGTTCAATGTTCATTACACTTCCCTAAATGTATTATATAGAATAACAAGCAGTAAACCTCTCACTTTATTCATCATCTTAAAAGTTCTACATATGTCCATGTTTCATATATTATGACCCATGCTTAATTGTCCTTCTATTGTCATATTCACTCAATTCGCAACTCAATTTAATTATGATGTTAAAAAGGTGGATCACAAACCTCTGCTTTACAAGCTCCCCATGTCAGTTTCATATTTATCCATATTTCATATATTTTAACCTTTATTTAGCTATCTTTCCATTATCATACTCAACCAGTTAGCAACTCCATTTTATTATCATATTTAGGAATAAAGCCCTTATTTATCTCAACTTTATATTTTCTCATATAATAGTTTCTTGTTATCTGGGTTTTTTTCTTGGTAAGTCTTCTGTCCCACTTCTCTGTTCCTGTCTTCTCCCATTTCTTTATTTTGACACATCCACTCCTTTCAATTTTCCCGAGGTCACCATCAAAATAATATTTTATATTTCTCTTTGTTGGGGCATAATCTCATACTTCAATTTTCCTTATGCCACTAACAATCTCCAAAACCACTTTTGTCTGCTCCCCCCCCCCAATTTGTTGGGATACCTCTCCTTTTCACAATTTTCCCTAGACCACTGCCGGGTCTGCTTTTTATTTCCCTCCATTTCTACCCCTTCAATGTCTCGTCCCCCTTCTTCTTTGAGTTCTTCTTTAGCAATCTGCTTCTCTCAATTCAGAATTCTAATTGGGATTGATATTAATGTTTCGTGCATATATTTTATAATTTCACATAGTTCTTCAAATTCCCAATTTTCCATGATGTCCAGTTCCAAAGTTACAGTTAGTTATACTGTTATTCATTTCTTATTTCAGAATTCTGTTCCACCTTAAGTTTATTTGCTTCAGTTGCTGTGGGAAAAAAACTATGGGGGCCATCTTAATCTTTTGTTCTACCTTAATGTCCAGTTCCAAAATTGCAGTTAGTTATGCAAATCTTATTTTGAGATTCTGGTCCACCTTAAATTCAAACCAGAAGAGAAGCTGGGGCCATCTTAATCTTTTGCAGAGCGGGAAAAAAAAGAAAAAAAGTAAAACAAAAAAAACAAAAAAAACTTTGTATTTCCCAGTTTTTGATCTCATTATCATTCTGTTATTATTCTTTCCCTTACCAGGCCAGGTCGCTTGTAGCTGCTCATAATATATCACTTGGAACAAACTTGTGATCAGCCAGATTCAGGTATTCCTCTTTGCCTCATACTTTCCCAAGTTCTGATTTATGGCAGTTGGCTAATTAAAACTTCCCACACAGGCAAAGTTAGGTTATCAGTTATCAGTAAGAAGAAGTGTTTCTTTTTTTGGAGTTAAGATATACTAGCTGGAAAGAATTTAAACAGAATAAATACTTCAGTGTTTGGTTTCTACTTCAAATCCAAAACCAAGTTTAGAGTTTATATTTGAGTGGGTTTATCATTTCTCTGCTTTCTCCTTTCTGTCCAAAATTGTTTCATATAAAAAACTTTTGGGGGGGCTGGTGTTTCAACCCTTCTTTCTTTCTTTCTTTCTTTCTTTCTTTCTTTCTTTCTTTCTTTCTTTCTTTCTTTCTTTCTTTCTTTCTTTCTTTCTTTCTTTTTGAAAAAATCCTGATCTGACCATTAATATTATTTATAAGATTTCTTTGCCTTTTCCAGGTTTGATTTATGGCTGTGGGTTAGATAAATTTTCTTACCGGTCTTTCACCTCTTCCGTACCCACCTGTTCCTTTTGCTTTGACAAGAAGTCAGCATCTTGTCAGCCATATTGTAGACTGTCACCCTAACTCTGATTTAAAAGACAAATCTCCGACATGTAAGAGACCTGTTTCCTCTCTCTGTGTCTGATGAGAGGCTGCCTTCTTCACTCCCCCTCCTGGGGGGGGCTGATTAAAAAAAATCTTGGTATTGGTTTGTCAGACAGGTTTCATATAATGCTCTTGAGAGTCTACCCCCCCTGTCTGTTCAGCTGAAGAACTTCCTGTCAACTCCCCATCCATGTTTATGTTTGAATGTTCTTAATTCTTAGTCCCAGATCCATAGAAATATTGTGGGAGAAATAATCAAATTTCTTGACAAAACTAATAACAGAAACATTAAATCTTCAGATTAATTCCTAATGTATCTTCCTGCAGTAATCAAGCAGTACAAGATATCATTCAATATGGACAACATTTGACATTGTCTTTACTTTCCAAATTTAATGACTTTGAAGGAAAACATAAAGCAAATTCCATTTTCATCATACATTCAGTCTGAGGAAATATATAGTTTTGTACTCACTTTTATCAGTGAAACTGTGATACACTGTACATCAAATCACTTTGATATGTGCTTCAGTGAATAAACAGATGTTCATTGGAGCCAGTCTTCAAAAGTAAGTCAGTTCAACACTTTACCAGGCATTATCCAGAAAAGACAGACAGTTTATGATATTTTAAACGTTTCAGGAGTTATCCTATTTTGTAACCACAATCTGAAAGACTTTTGTGGTCATTTTGCAAATGTCCAAGAATTTCCACCCTACCTTAGTGTGGTAAACCCTTCTCTTCTTCTCTTCCAATGCAATTGGATGAGATTCAGTTCACTTTTCAACTCTTGAATAAACATAGTAAAAATAACGATGGAGGCACAGTGATTAGAATGCTGTAATGCAGGCTAATTCAGCCAATTACCAACAGTTCGATCTTGCTGGCTCAAAGCTGACTCAGTCTTCCATTCTTCTGAGTTCAGTGAAAATGAGGACCCAGCATATTGCTGGGGGCAATATGCTGACTCTGTAAACCACTTAGAGAAGGTGGTGAAAAGTACTATGAAGCACTATGAAGTAGTATATATCTATAAGTAGGTCCAAATGCTCCATTCTTCCATCCTCCCCTCCTCTCCTCTCCTCTCTCTTTTATTCTACTTTACAAATTAAATAGGATACTCTAGCTATGCCTACAAACAATTTGCATTATTTGACAATATCAGAGTTGGAAGGGACCTTGGAGGTCTTCTAGTCCAACTCCCTGCCTGGGTAGGAAACCCTATACCCTTTCAGACAAATGGCTATCCAACATCTTCTTAAAGACTTCCAGTGTTGGGGCATTCACAACCTCTGGAGACAAGCTGTTCCACTGATTAATTGTTCTAATTGTCAGGAAATTTCTCCTCAGTTCTAAGTTGCTTCTTTCCTTGATTAGTTTCCACCCATTGCTTCTTGTTCTACACTCGGGTGCCTTGGAGAATAGTTTGACTCCCTCTTCTTTGTGGAAACCTCTGAGATATGAAACACTGCTATCATGTCTCCCCTAATCCTTCTTTTCATTAAACTATATATACCCAGTTCCTGCAACCATTCTTCATATGTTTTAGTCTCCAGTCCCCTAATCATCTTTGTTGCTCTTCTCTGCACTCTTTCTAGAGTCTCCACATCTTTTCTACATTGTGGCAACCAAAACTGAATGCAATATTCCAAGTGTGGCCTTACCAAGGCATTATAAAGTGGTATTAATACTTCATGTGATCTTGATTCTATCCTTCTGTTTATGTAGCCTAGAACTGTGTTGGCTTTTTTGGCAGCTGCTGCACACTGCTGGCTCATATTTAAATGGTTGTACACTAGGACTCCAAAATCCCTCTCACAGTTACTACTGTTGAGCAAGGTACCACCTATACTGTACCTGTACATTTTGTTTTTCTTGCCTAAATGTAGAACCTTACTCTTTTCACCATTGAATTTCATTTTATTAGATAGTGCCCAATGTTCAACTTTGTCAAGATCCTTCTGTATCTTAAGCCTATCTTTTGGAGTGTTGGCTATTCCTGCCAGCTTTGTGTCATCTGCAAATTTGATGAGTTCCCCATTTATTCCCACATCCAAATTATTGATGAAGATGTTGAAGAGTACTAGGCCTAAAACAGAGCCTTGGGGTACTCCACTGCATACTTCCCTCCATGTACATGCAGTTCTATTGAGGACTACACATTGAGTGTGGTTGGTCAGCCATCTGATGGTGATGCTGTCTGACCCACATTCTTCTATTTTATCTAGTAGTAGGTTATGGTCTACCTTTAATATAATAGAATAAACAATGAAATATAATTGAATAATTTTATATGAAATACATATTTCATATTAAAATACAAATAATGCATTGAGAGTTCTTTTGAAAAAAAAACCTTTACATTCCCAATAATTTTTGAACAAATGTGGAAAGAGCATTAAATAGTAATCTAAAATTTAAGAACTTACATGAGACAAATTGAAACTCTTTATTTCTAATCTTGTAAATGAGTGACTTTATCATAGGAAAAACAATCAGATATAATGGCAAAAGCTAAGTTTAAATAAGATGAATTATTGCTGGGAAATCTAACATAGACAAAAAAGCAATTCAAATGTATGTACAATGAAACAACAGTGAGAGGTCTGAGGCAGGAGCAGAGGGCCTTTTGCTGCCCTTGTACAGAAGGGATTTGAAGTACAATTCTGAAGATCTGTACATAACTTGTAGAGATAAACAAAAAGCATCCCACCCCTAGGCTAGAACTCATTACAAGAAGAGCAACTTCAACTAGGTATAGGTATAGGTCAGAGCAAGAAAGTTTCAGTGGCTTAGGTATTTCACAGAAAAATTGGTCAATTTTTTTTAAACAGAAGGTTATCGAAAATGTACT
The DNA here is from genome assembly GCF_051295495.1 of Thamnophis sirtalis. NCBI lineage: Eukaryota > Metazoa > Chordata > Lepidosauria > Squamata > Natricidae > Thamnophis > Thamnophis sirtalis. The sequence continues at coordinate 110,477,152 of NW_028261384.1, forward strand.
GCTTGCGTGCAGTAGGGCATAAAGAAAGCCAACTATCCACACTAGGGCTACCATTTTAATATAGACTCCACTGTTTATTATTGCCCCAGAGTATAATAGATTGCAAATAGCAAAATGATGATAATGTGCTATTATTGTTAAGAGACAGGTCTCAGATTCATTGAAGAAAAAGAAAATCTGAATGACATATTTAGAATACAAAATGAAAGGTCTGCTCATGGGTGAATTCAACATAGATTTTGGTATAATGGATGGAATGGAAGTTACATCAATAATTGCTAATTTCATTAAGAAGAAGTAGAATGGTTTGTGCAGGAGATTGTCAAGGGCAATGTAAATGATTGTGAAAATATTTCCAAGCAATGTGATAATGTATATTGATAGAAAGAGGAAGAGATGTAAGATCTGTAACTCTTGAACTTGAGAAAATTCCACAAGCAGGAACTCAGAGTCATAGGTAAAATTTGGCATTCTGTGCTCTCTGTGGGAAGAAGAGCAAAACAGATTAGTAGAAGTTGATTGCTCTGATAATACAATATTCTTAGCTTGAATAATTTAATTTAGGTTGACTAATGAGTTGAAAAAATGTTGATGAAAAGAATGATTGGTGTTTAAATCAGTGTTATTTTCTTGGTAAAGGAATAGTATTTCATTCACCAGAAATTTCAACTCTAAATGTATTTGGCTACATTTTCATATAAGGGATTTCTGAACAATTGCCAATTGTCTAATGTGTTAAAAATATTAGTTCAGATTTGACACTAAGATAAATTACTACTTCAACACCATGATAAAAGAGAGTTGTTTGGCAGTACTTCCATTTTTCCATTTGTTGTTTTATTGATTCACAGTAGTTATTAATTTATTCCGATCATCTTTGAGACCTCAAAGTCTTTTAAAGAAATTGAAATTTTTAAGACTTTTGTATGTTAACTGGTGTCAAAGTTAAGAAGGCAAAGATACTAATAAAAACATGAACATAGAAGTTCAAACAGAATTGATAAATAAAATGGATTTTATGATTTTAAGATTGAGAAGAAGGTAAAAGGTCTGGGTATCACTATGACAATTATGACATACATATTATTTCAGAATAATTATGTTAAGACATTGAATCAAGTTACAAAGTTACAAAGAGATATTAAGATGGGAGAAACCACAAATCTCATTGCTGGGGAGAATTTTCATGCAATCAATCAGGATTTTAATTTCACTATTTGACAGCATGATTGTTTTCTAATAATCTTATCTTGTATCACAATAATGCACACAATATGCATTGTAATAATATGTACAATTGAGTGAAATTAACAAGGTAAGAAGAAACCAACAATACTCTACTTTTCCTAATATCCTCATCAGTGATGGCAAAATAGAAACAGAAATCTATCATAAAATTACTCACACCAACCAAGTGGTCCACTACACTAAAAAAATCCAACTTTACACAAAAGAATGTGATTTAAATGAATGAGCCCAAATACATTGAAGCAATCCTGAATATCAGAAAAATAAGAGTGTCAGGCTGGGATCATAAGTATAGCATCTTCCAACAAAATGGATACTTATGTAATGCTGCTGACACAGTATTGTTTGTTTGTTTGTTGGCTGCCGATCTTACCTTAAGGTAACTTTGACAAAGTAGAGTACAACCTACCTCTTAGTTAATGGAAAAATGTGGGGTAGACAGCATCACCATCAATTGAATTTATAACTGGTTAATGAACTATACTCAATGTGTAGTCTTCAATGGAAGTCTACATGGAGTACAGCATGCAGGGGTAACTCAAAATTTTCTCTCACGCTCAATACTCATGAACATGAGGTCGAGTGAGGGCGGCGGCGGCGGCGAGACGCGGATGGTAGGCGTCTTTAACATCTTGGTTTAACATCTTGGTTACCTGGGTGCCTTAGAAGCCCCTGGTGGTCGCCTGCCCTATCGAGTGAGCCCTGGTGAGCCCTGGTGAGCCCTGGTCCTGGAACGGTGGCAGCGGGAACTGGACAGACAATGGCTGCCTGAGCTTTTGCTCTTACGACTGCCCCCCCCCCGCTGTTTTTAGACCTAAGCAGCGCTGGGACTGGGAGAGGAACTCTGGATTTTTCATCTATAATCTGAAAAAGAACGATGACCTTGAGGGACTTGAAACTAGCTTGAAATTGGCCACTACCATCTTGATCATTACCATCATTACCATCACTATTGCGGTAAAGAGGAGGAAATTATTGTGGCTTGGGCGAGCGAATTAAGTGGCAATCTGCCACCACTATCATAGCTCGCCTGAACGCCCGCCCCTCCTCTATCCTGTATTTTAGTGCCTACTTCCCTCACCGTGGAGCCTCTCCTTTTATCCCTCCCGTGGCTTGGACAACTCGTTCTTTTCCTGTCTGCCCTGCTATTGCGGAGCCATGCTTGCCTGCCTATCTGTTCTTATTTAATTCGAGCTTTACTGCCTGGCCTGTGACCACCGACATTGGCCCGAAACAACTGCTCTTCCCCACCACTTGCTACCATTGCTACTTTGGAACATCTAATGTGAACAATGACCATCTGTTTAACACCTTGATATCTTATGATACATATACTTATGGTGCATTTGGTTTGGGGAAAGAAGTGATAGAGGATGGCAGTTTCAGGGACAGGAACTTGGCGTTTTACAAACTGGACACGAAGCTGGCACCCCCCCTTTCCCCCTTCTAACTGGTTCCAGTTATTTATAAACTTTGGACATATAGACTCTGGCCGCTCCAGGACTTCAGGAGAGGGGGAAGATAAGATACCCCCCTGCATACTACTGTTTTATTTCCTATGGACCGTTATTGTTTACTATTCCACGCTTTATCTGGACGTGGAGGGTGTGAGACTGCAAAGCTGGCTGGCTGATACCTGGGGCCTGTGCTTTGCCCCCCCTCCATCTACATTTACAACTATTTATAGAATACGGTTCTTGGACTTTGGCCTCGAAATTTTCTGGAACTGGAGGAAGGGAGGCTGGCTCTCCTGGAACTCATAATTTTAAATTCTGTGTTGCGCAATTTTTAAACGGGTATGTTGAGTGTGTGGGATTGAATGAGTTAGTATGAAAGACCCACTTTTAGTACTATATTGCTGTATTCTTTTTGTGTTTTAATTATATTGTGGGGACTGTCTGTGTGAGTGTCTGAGTATGCCTGATTCGGAGGACCTGGCGGGACAAGCGGGGGCCATTGGGGTGGTTGGGGGAATTATGCCCACGGGAGAGAGTCGGAGCATTGCGGTCATAACAGGGAGAGGCAGATATGGCGGGGACTTTAGGGCTGGCCATTATCGGGGAAGGAGGGTTCGCTATATCGCAGAGATCCCTCCTTCCGGCCCTATGAGTCCCACTCCAAGGTCAGATGGCGTGAGCGATCAGGACCCTGGTCTCAGGCTGCTGTCGCTAAATGCCAGGTCTGTTATTCATAAGGCTCCCCTCGTCCGGGACTTGATTGTAGACGAGAGGGCAGACCTGGCATGTATTACTGAAACATGGCTGGGCACGGAGGGAGGAGTCCCCCTCGTAGAGCTGTGCCCAGACGGGTTTCAGGTGCTTCATCAGCCGAGAGCTCAGGGAAGGGGTGGCGGTGTGGCTATTGTAGTCCGGGAGTCTTTAGCTCCTCGTAGGATCCCTGCTCCGGAGCTTGCCGGGTGTGAGTCCCTGCTAGTGAAGTTGGACCTCAAGGGTCAAGCGGGTTTGCTGCTAACGTACCTGCCTCCCAACTGCGTTACAGCGGCCCTCCCTGCGCTCCTCGAGTCAATAGCCGAGCTAGCAATTGAGTTCCCTAGACTAATGGTTCTGGGGGACTTCAATCTGCCTTCGCTCGGTGAACACTCTGATGGAGCGCAGGAGTTCATGGCTTCCATGACAGCCATGGGCCTGACCCAGGTAATTCGAGGCCCTACCCACTTGGCGGGACATACACTCGACCTCGTATTCCTCTCGGAGCAGTGGAGTTATGATCTTGGTCTGAGGGGAAATGAGACCATTCCCCTGTCGTGGTCAGACCACTACCTACTGAGGCTAGACTTCCGGAGGCCAAACCCCCACCGTGGGGAGGAGGAACCGACCAGGTGGTTCCGCCCCAGGCGACTGATGGACCCTGTTAGGTTCCAGACGGAGCTTGGGGTCATTCCAGATGCTCTCGCCCACAGTTCGGCGGAGACTATTGCTGCGGCCTGGCACTCGGCGGCATCAGAGTCTCTGGACCGAATTGCGCCACTACGGCCCCTCCGGGTCAGCGGCTCGCGGAGACCCCCTTGGTTTACCGAGGAGCTCCGTGAGATAAAGCGCCGGAGGAGACGCCTAGAGCACCTGTGGAGGTCCGATAGGTCCGCATCGAACCGAGCACTGTTGACAGCTTGCACCAAGGAGTATATTTGGGCATTGAGAACCGCCAAAAGATCACATATTGCCTCCTTGGTAGCGTCCGCCGAGTCTCGCCCAGCCGCCCTGTTCAGGATAACCCGCTCCCTCCTAAATAGGAGGGAGACGGGGAACCCCCTGCAGGGTAAGGCTGAGGAATATAGTCAGTTCTTGGCGGACAAAATTGCTCGGTTTCGATCGGAACTGGACTCCACCCCCGCAGATCCAGCCGGGACACAGGGGAACAACTTGGTAGATCATCTCTGGGTTGAGTTTCAGGATGTTGCCTCTGGGGATGTGGACAAGGCTATGCGAGCTGTGAGTTCCTCCACCTGTATACTGGACCCGTGTCCCTCCTGGCTGACTGCCAACAGCAGAGAGGTGACACGAGGCTGGATCCAGGCGGTTGTCACCGCCTCTCTTCGGGAGGGACACCTCCCCACCGCGCTTAAGGCGGCGGTGGTGAGGCCCCTCCTGAAGAAACCGTCCTTGGATCCAGCAATTCTTAACAACTATCGTCCAGTCTCCAACCTCCCCTCTCTGGGGAAGGTTGTTGAGAAGGTGGTGGCCTTACAGCTTCAGCGTACCTTGGAGGAAGCTAACTATCTTGACCCCTTCCAGTCTGGCTTCAGGCCCGGTTACAGCACTGAAACCGCTTTGGTCGCATTGACCGATGATCTCTGGAGCGCCAGAGATGGAGGCTATGCGTCCATCCTGGTTCTCCTCGACCTCTCAGCGGCTTTCGATACCATCGACCATGGTATCCTTCTGCGACGACTGCGGGAGGTGGGGGTGGGCGGCACTGTTTTACAGTGGTTCTCCTCCTACCTCTCAGACAGGTCGCAGTCGGTGTTAGTGGGGAGGGAGAGATCGTCCCCGAGGCCCCTAACCTGTGGGGTGCCGCAGGGCTCGGTTCTGTCCCCCCTGCTATTTAACATATACATGAAACCGCTGGGCGAGATCATTCGGAGGCACGGGATTAAGTACCATCAATATGCGGACGATACGCAGTTGTATCTGTCCGCCCCGTGCCAACTCAATGAAGCGGTGGACGTGATGAACCGGGGCCTTGAGGCTGTTAAAGACTGGATGAGAGCTAACAAACTGGTACTCAACCCGGAAAAGACCGAGTGGCTGTTGTGTTTTCCTCCCAAAAATTTGGCTGACGTTCCATCGATCAGGCTGGGGGGGCAAAATCTGTTCCCCTCAGACAGGGTCCGCAACTTGGGAGTCCTCCTGGACCCACAGCTGAGTTTTGACCACCACTTGTCGGCTGTGACCAGGGGGGCATTTGCCCAGGTTCGCCTGGTGCGCCAGTTGCGGCCCTACCTGAACCGGGAGGCTCTCACAACAGTCACTCGAGCCCTTGTGATCTCTAGGCTGGAATACTGCAATGTGCTCTACATGGGGCTGCCCTTGAAGAGCATCCGGCGACTTCAGCTAGTCCAGAACGCGGCCGCGCGAGTGATTATGGGCGCACCACGGTTCGCCCATATTACACCAATCCTCCGTGAGCTGCGCTGGCTACCTGTGGATCGTCGGGTGCACTTCAAGGTCTTACTTACTACCTATAAAGCGCTCCATGGTAGTGGATCTGACTATTTGAGAGACCGCCTCCTGCCAATCACCTCCCTGCGTCCCATCAGATCGCACAGAGTAGGCCTCCTCCGAATTCCATCCGCCAGTCAGTGCCGACTGGCGACTACGCGGAGGAGAGCCTTCTCTGTTGCAGCTCCGACATTATGGAACAACCTCCCCGTGGAGATCCGTACCCTCACCACAGTCCAGGCCTTCCGCACAGCCCTCAAGATCTGGCTATCCCGTCAGGCCTGGGGATAGGATTATTTCTCACCCCGCCCGAATGTTGAGTGAATGTTGTATTTTTATGGTTTAATTTCTTTTAATCACGATTCTTTTTTTTCAAGTCTTGTCTTGCACTCCCTTCCCTTCATTGTTGTAAGCCGCCCTGAGTCCCCTCAGGGAAAAGGGCGGCATATAAATCCTTAATAAAATACTAAAAAAAAAAATACTAAATACATCTTCATAATCAATTTAGATAGGGAACTCATCAAATTTTCAGATGACACCAACCTGGGGAGAATAGCTAACATTTTTAGAAGATAGACTCAAGATCCAGAAGGATTTTACAGTTTGAACACCTTGCCACATCCAATTAAATACAATTCAGTTATGAGTAAATAAGGTTTTACAATTAGGTAGGAATGCAAAGCTATTGAATAGGCAGTATGGAGTTCATCAACAGTAACTGTGAGAGGGACTAGGCATCCTGGTAGACAACCACTTAAATATGAGCAGCATGCGATGGCTGCCCCCCCCCAAAAAAAAAACACACATGACCCAATGGCAGCCCTAGGCTGCATTAACAGAGGGGAAAATCAAGATCATATGAACTATCACTACCATTTCATAATGCCTTGGTAAGATCACACTTGGAATATTGCAGCCAGTTTTGGTCACCACAATATAAAAAAAAGATGCTGAGACTCTAGCTGCAGGAACTAGGTGTGTTTATTCTAACAAAGGGAAGGAGTAAGGATAATATAATAGCAGTCTTCCAATATTAGAGGGACTGTTATTGAGAAGAGAGAATAAATCTATTCTTCAAAGCACCTGAGAGCAGGACAAAAAGTAACAGACAGGAACTTATTAAGGAGACATCCAACTTAGAACTAAGAAGAAATTTCCTAACAATGAGAATGATTCATCAATGGAACAACTTACATCCAGAAGTTGAGAGTCTTCCTTCACTGGAGATTTTTAAGATGAGATTGGTAAACTATTTGATTGGAATGGTATAGGGTATCCTACCTAAGCAAAGAGTTGGACTAGAAGACCTCCATTCCACTCAAAAAAAGAAATACAAGGAGTCATAATAAAACATATAGTGTAAAAACAGTAATAGCAACTAATGTAGACTAAACAAACAGACAATTAGAAGAGTGCATCCATCAACATCAACTAGTACTCAGAGTACTTCCAAATTTACATATATTAAAGATTCAGATTAATTCCTGATACATTTTCCTGCTGCAATCACACAGGACTGAAATAACTTTCAATTTGCAAATTCAATTTTGTTTTTAGTTTCCAAATTAAATGACTTTGAAGAAAAATATAAAATAAATCATCACATTAAACAAGAATTGGCAAAAATATGGAGAATTCCTTTACTTGGCAATAAATAGTGCCTCCAACATATTAAACAGAAAAATGACATTATTTCTTTTCTGAAGAAGGCTTGAGACCTAGTAGTTTTACTAAGGCCAGTCCAATGTCTTTGTTTCTCAAACCATAAATTATTGGGTTCAGTAGGGGAGGCATTAAAGAATATATAATTGTAAATAATAAATTCAGATGTGACTCAATGTTAGAGTTGGGCTTCAAATAAGCAAACATTGTAGTTGACACAAATACGGAAAATACAATGAGGTGTGGAAGACAAGTTGAGAGCACTTTTTTCCTCCCATGAACTGACGGAATTCTCAATACTATAATCAAAATCTTTGTATAAGAGAGAATGACAAAAGTAAAGCAAGCTAAAGCTAAACTGCAACTTAATAAAATAATTAAAATTTCATGAAAATACCAGTCTGAGCAGGAGAGGGTAAGCAAATGTGGTATTTCACAGAAAAATTGATTGACAACATTAGAGCAGAAAAAGTTTGCAAATGTGCCTGCAGTGTGTACTAATCCATAAAAAAACCCACTTATCCATGTGCTAGCAATGATTTGTTTGCAGACTGTCCTGCTCATTACCATCTCATAATGTAAAGGTTTGCAAATGGCAATATAGCGATCATATGCCATGACTGTGAGAAGAGAAAAATCAGACCCCATGAAAAAGATAAGGAAAAAAACCTGAGCAACACATCCAGAATAAGAAATGTATCTAGTATTTTTGAGAGAATTGATCATAGATTTGGGAATAATGACTGAAACTTGACCAATGTCTTGTATGGCCAAGTTCATCAGAAAGAAGTACATGGGGCGATGTAGGTGACTGTCAAAAATTACTGCAGAGATTATGAGAATATTTGCTATAACTATTCCCAAGTATAGTATCAGGAACATAACAAAATGCAATATCTGAAATTCTGAATTTGTTGTAAATTCAAGAAGGAGAAATCCAAAGACTGTTTGATTGCTCATTGCTTCATGAGATATTTTCTGTCCCTGGGAAGAAACAAAATGAAACTTTTTGAAATATAATTTTAACTATGACTATAATTTGAATTACATTAGTTTTGGGGAGTTTAAAAAATAATTTATACTATGTTCAAACTTCCTTAGCTTTTCAATGTCAAAGTCAAGTTATTCTAATACTTATAAAAGAGAATAAAAGAAACAAAAGTATTTTTATTGAGTCACTCTGTGGAGCATCTAGGGTAATATGGTTGCTCTTGATCAGAAATCCTTTCCTGGACTTGAAATTAGAGTATTTTCTATTACTTGAATAATTAAATTGTAATTTTGCCTACCATGATACTTTGATAAATCAAGTCTAAGAGTGTTTGGATTATTGGTAATGTTCATGAAATAAATTGTTATAACTATTGCTTTTTAAAGGTAAATGGCTTCATGTATTATTAAATATTGTGAAAAAGGTCAATACATTTGAGATGTAGTGGGAAAGAGCTGTTCTTTGTTCACACGCCCTTTTCAATATTTCAATATCCACAAACTAGAAGAAGGGACACTGAAACTAGAATTGTTCAATTCCAGTGTTGTGGCAGCCCCTTTATTTGTCTTTAATTTCCTTATTTATTGCATTTGCTTGGAGCCCATCTTTCCACAAGGTTTCTCTTATTATAATAAAGTATTAATTATTCTTTTTTAATGTAGGTTTTTTGGAAGCATTGGTTAAAATTATGATTAATTGGATTTAGATATGATATTAGATCTCAAATATGGTGATGTATCATGTAAACCAGATTAATTTATATATTATTGGATTTAATGACATTTAAATGATCCAATTAGTCTTGCAAAAAAAATGTGTAAGAATGACTTTGACAGAAATTTCTACCTCCAAAGATATATTTGTTTTAATTTCTTAAAGCTTGATTACTTTTATTATCTTGGTCTATTAATGAAAAATAACATTTTCATTTATCTGACTTTTTCAAATTTCTCACAGAAATTAGTAATCAAGCACCTACTTAATTTTGTATTTGAAGTATTTTCTAAATCATATCCCAGTATGTATTAGAGCAATTTGATATTAGAGCAGTCTGTGAGGTGTATCACTTTAAAAATATATCAGTAATGAATTATGATTAAATATATTTTGCAAACCTCTTATAAGGTAGCTAAATTTGTTTAAAATATGTCAGCTGCTTAAAAATAATCTGTTTGTCAATGGAAGAATTAAAAGTTTTCTTAAAGAAATAGTAATGATGCTGTTTCTATACTAATCACTATTACTACACTCATCAAAATGTTATACACATCAAACCAGGTGGAATTAGTATGGTAGGGATATTTTTCTAATAGATATATCATGATAATTCAAAACATGATGAAGAGATTATTTAATAAATCTGCAAAATACCTGTAGTATTTTAAGGATTTAAGAAATATTCCAGCGATATTATACAAGGAAAAGAAGAAATGTAGCAAGAGATTATTCCATACAAAAATATAGTATATCACTTACACATTAATTACAAGATGACACATGCATTTTTCCAGTAAAGTAAGAACAATGTATTTTTATCCATACTTTTCAAAGAGATGAAATATGTGCTGCAACATTTGACAGAAAATTATTACATCTTTGTAAATTTAATCTGAGTACTCCAAAAGTACATGACTATGGGAAACTAAATTATTTTCTGATTATAGTTCTATTATAATCCAACTAGAAGACTAAAGGACTGCAATTATTGATTTATAAATCAATAATAGTATTTGTATTCCAGATCCTACTTTAAATCCTTTTAAGATATCTTATTGAAATTGAATTGTGCTCAATTAATTTCAGTACTATTGAAGAATGGTTCCAACTTACAAAGCAAGAAAATCATTTTAGCAATTATCAGTATAAATTCATGGTTATCAAAGATGAAACTCACCTCTCTGTGATCTCAAAGGAAGATGCACTATATCTACCATTCCGATAGATGCTATTTCTAACTTTCTGCAATGTGATGAGAGTAGTTCCTCAAGTTAACACATTGAGTATAGTATGCAATGTGAAGGTCTATGAGTTCATTTCCTCATAAAGGATTGGAATCTGCAGGAACAGCAACTATATATGTTGAAGAATCCCAAATAAGATGAAACCATTCATCTTCCATGATCATTATACAAAAAACTCCTCCTATTGTTTAAGCCCTCTAGAAATATACATTTCCCTTTGATAATACCCCAAAGGCAATATGTTTCAAAATGTTGGAACTGAAACTTCAAGAACTCATTTATAGATTTGGAAAGCAGTAGACTGTGAAAGGCTACTGCATTGTATAATTAATTCATATACAGCAGTAACTTCAAGCAAAGGACACTGATCCATTGCCCATGTATGCTGAAAGTTTTTTATTTTTCAAATAACCCATGTATCAAGGGAATTTTAAAAAGATGTAGCACAACATAAAATCATGACAGAGAAAAGAGTGAATGGAATAAAACCACCAAAGTAAACTATGCTGGGAAACTACCAATCAATCTGAATTGCAATACAGGATGGTCCCATAGATATGAACTATATGGACTGGATGAAATAACAGAACAAAAATAAGGACATAGGTATATGAGGATACTGATAGCAATGGAATATTCATAATATGATCAATTCTTCTATTATTATAAATAAATATAATTGTTAATGAAAAATCATGTAAAATTGCTATTCTGTTTGACATTCTGTGTTGGCTAGAGGCTACTTATAATACCGTAGTAACCTGTATACCTGTATCATCGCCACCGTCGTCCTCCTCCTCTTCCTCTTTTTCCTCCTCCTCCTCCTCCTCCTCCTCCTCCTCCTCCTCCTCCTCCTCCTCCTCCTCCTCATCATCATCATCATCATCATCATCATCATCCCTTTATTCATTATCTATCCATTGCAGGATGAAGGACTCTTCCACATGTTTCCAACCTATTCAGTCCTAAGCTTTCTTTTGCCAATTGCGCCTGTAAAACTTTTGATGTTATTGATCCATCTTGTTTTAGGTCTCCTTCATGGATGTTTTTTATCAAGTGGAATCTATTTTGTAACTGCCTTGGTCCACCTGCCATCATTTCTTTTTGCTATGTGACCAGACCATTTCCATTTCAACTTTTTTACTCTCTTGATGATATTGTATACTTTCATTTGTTCTCTAATCCATGAATAGGCCTTTCAAACTTCTATTATAATATCAAAAATGTGTCTTTCCATGACTTTTTGAATCACTTGTGAGGTTAGTGTTTCATTGGCATTTGTTAGAGCAGATACCACACACTGATTTCTTCAGGTATAGAGGGAGATTTTTCCTGAAAATTATGCTGTGCTTGGTGAATGTCTGCCAACTACGTTTAATATTCTGTTCAATTTCTTTTATTGTATCATCTTCCATTAAGATCTGTTGGCCAAGATATATGTAGTGGTCTATTATGTCTAATTCTTCTCCAGATATTTTTTTTCTTTAGTGAATATATTAAACATAATCTAGTTTTTTTCAGGTTTATTTTTAAACAAAATGGTCATCCTGCTTCATGCAGCTTTTGTATGTGTCTTTGTAGCTTTTCCAGGAGAAGAGAACAGCATCTGCAAATCTTAAGTGATTTAAATAGTTGCCATGGCTTTTTATATTGGACATAGTGGCCAGGCTTTTGGACATAGCGGCAGGGCTTTTGTATGCCCCGGTGCTGTGTCCGCCATAGAGATGGGACACCGCGGACATAGCAGCAGGGTGCCTTTTGCCTCTAGCGCTGGGACGGCAGGGCAGCTTTTGCCCGTTTTCAAGAAAGCTCTGCTGCCCTGGCGCTAGAATCAAAAGCCACCCTGCTGCTATATCCATGGCGGACATAGCTTTGGGGCGGCAGGGCGGCTTTTGCCTCCTTTCAGGAATGCTTTCTTGAAAGCGGGCAAAAGCTGCCCTGCTGCTATATCCAACATAGAGGTGTCCCGTCTCTATGTTGGACATAGTGCCAGGGCAGCAGGGCAACTTTTGCCCGCTTGCCTCACCAGCCATAAACCTCACCACATGTCACTGCTATCTATCTCCTGTGTGCCACAGTTTTTGTGCCTTTGAGGGAGAGGAGAGTCAATGGAAGCTCCTGGGCATTGTAATATTGCATGAGTTCAAGCATCTGTTCTTCTTTTGCAGAGACTGGGTGCCTGAACTCTGACAAGATCACAGACCCCAGAAACTTTAATTCTGGGCATGAAACATGTTTGTGGTGCCTTTCTTCTGCTCCCACCCCCACGTTCTTTCTGCCACCACCAGAACACTTTCACCCAGAAAAGTGAAAAGCCATGTGCTCCATTTTTAAGCACCCCTTTTGTGAAGAAACGAAGCTTCCAGCTCGTGTCGGTTCTGTGTCTGGGCAAAAAAGTGCTTAGGTGCCTATAGAATGCTTGGACATGGAGCAGTTGGATCCATTTCTAAGCATCCCATAGGTGCCCAAACACTTTTCACTGAATGGAGAACTGACACAGATTGGAAACTTCAATTCCTTGCAAAATGGGCACTTAAAAACAGAACTTCAATTGACTTTCCTCTCCCTCAAAGGCAGAGAAACCAGAAGGAGGAGCCAATTTCATGATGATACGGATGTGCAGTCTTGATGTTCTGAGACTGCTGCCAATACTTTTGCTGTAGATGGTCCAATCGGACCTAAACCTTCCCGTAGAGATGGTGAACAGGAAGAATACATCTTGCTGATCTCAGAGACACTGCAACGTCCCTGATCGATCCAAGAGAAGTTCTTTAAGCTGGCAACAAAACGTCCAGCCCCAGGCTCATGAAGTTGAAATGGCTCTGGAACAGAAGGGAAGCGGGAGAGGAAACTTTATTGTTTTAGAAAAGACTGCTCTTTTTTAAAAAAAAAGTTAAATTAAATCCAAAAGCAGAAGAAAATAAGTGGCAAGATTAACCTATATTGGATTGCTTTGGATACTCTGTTTAATTTTACTTTATGGATTGAAGTGCTTGCAACTTTTTTTTAAAGAGAACAGATCAGTTTTTCTTCTATTTTTTATTTTTATTTTTTAACCTATGGATTAAAGTCCTCTTTATTTCAACAAGGACTTTTATTACTTGCTTTTAATTCCATTTAAGAACTCTGTTTCTTTTAAGTTTCAAAAAACATTAGAGAGTGGGAAGCAATACTGTCATTTGGAGGCTGGAGGGTTGAGTTTTTGAAACAATGCACTTTCCCTTTTCCTTTTGATCTCACTGACTTTGTATCTTGAGGCTTGGCGACTTGTTTATAGAAAGTGATAAGGAGCAAGGGCATGAATTGTTTTTACAGGTGCATTTTGAGAGTCTTACTGGCAGTGGAAGAGAAAAAGAAACAGAACCTTCTTTGACTATACCCCTTGTCATTTCATTGTTTTTATTATAATTGTTATTTATTAATAAAAATTCATTTACTAATTATATCAGGTTTCCTCTCATCAAACCAACACATGTATGTACCTTGTTATCCTTATCAATTATTTATTTAACATATCACTCTAAAGATTACTAAATTTCTAATCACTAATCATATTGTAGAAGTGTGTCGATTGGTTACAAATAACTTTCATGAATCTCTTCAACAGTCATTACTTATAATTCAAATCACATTATATATTTTAAATCAAAAATCTTTATATATCTTACTATCAACATACCACACTTCTCATTTGACTGTGGTTGTTTTAACATCCTTTTGCATGAAATAGTTCAAAATTAAAAACACAACCACATAGTAGCATTTCATTAATTATTTCTAATTATTTCTAATATAATCCAATATAATTACCCCTTTATAGCATGTTCTAAGTAAAAATTAATAATGTTTGATAACAAGGTTTCTAATCCCCCTTTCCAAATCACTGTTTACAATTTATATCCCAATTCCTTTTATTAAATCAGTACATATATATATATATATATATATATATATATATATATATATATATATGTATGTATGTATGTATGTATGTATGTATGTATGTATGTATGTATGTATGTGTATATATATATATATATATATATATATATATATATATATATATATATATATATATATATATATATATATATATATATATATATATATATATTGTTCACTATATCTCTTGTCATTTCATTGTTATTGTTATAGTTATTATTTATTAACAGAAATTCATTTGCTAATTATATCAAATTTCCTGTCATCAAACCAACACATGTATGTACCTTATTATCAATTATTTACTTAATATAGCACTCGAGAGATTACTAAATTACTAATCACTAATTACTAAAATTAACTAATTTTTATTATCAACTTTCATATATTAGCCTGTATCCTTCTAGTAATAATACAGTCTTATTTCTTTTGTCATTTGTGGAATTGGTCTTCTATTTATTTTCTTAATAAAATTTTTATGGTCTTCTCTCCGCACCTTGTTGCTTATAGCATCACTTAAGTAATCTCAATGCCTTCCATCTGCTATTTTAATCAGCTTATCTTTGACTGTCAGTTGTGGTTCTGATAAGTTTTCTCTTCTTAAATTCATCGTTTTTTCTCTTTTTTCTTCTTCCATGCCTTGAAATCCAGGATAGAGTTCCTGTCGATCTAATTCCCTTTTCCATACACCCCTTTTCCCACTTTCAACCACAATCACTCCACTGGTAAAATAATCAGTTGCCTTATTTTTATAACCATTTTCCCCTACAATTTTTGGGATTCTGACCCCATCATTTTTTGCTGTTATAAACTCTAATTTACCATCTTCTTCTCAATTCTCTCTGTTATTTCTAATAAATTTTGAATTTCAGCCAGGATGTTTTGCAAAGTTAATGTTTCTTTTGAATATTGTGCCATTTTGGCAAGCTGGTAGATACTGCCACTCTGGCTTTCAAGGCTTTTTATATTAAATTAGCTTAAACGCACATTCATTTATGATCTTCAAAAAAGAAGGTTCTGTTTCTTTTTCTCTCCCACTGCCAGTAAGACTCACAAAGTGCACGGGAATAAACAATTTGTGTCCTTGCTTCTTATAACTTTCTATAAACAAGTTGCAAAGCCTCGAGATAAAAAGTCAATGAGATAAAAAGGAAAAGGAAAAGTGCATTTTTTCAAAAACTCAAGTCTCCAGCCTCCAAGTGGCAGTATTGCTTCCACTCTCTAATGTTATTTCAAAATTAAAAGAAACAAATAATTAACTTTTATATAACTAAATCATGTACATCTCCTGAAGCTAGGAAGTCTTATATGAGAGCTTCTATTACCTGAGTTTTGCAAAACAGAAAATATTGTTGACCAATGTCATATGGTAATCCTATATTTATTCTAAGTACACTGGGCAAAAAAGATTGTCAAACCTGAAGTTTTCATGGGGTTAGCCATTTTATTTAGCTCTCTATTATACTAATTTATTCCTTTTTCTTTCTCTTTACTACATAAAGGGTCTTTTTTTTTTTGACTCGCCACATTCTTAAGGTTGGGGGGAAGGAGTGAATAGATAGTGAGGATTGTTTTGGTTAGGTGACCTTCTTTTCTGTGGGAACAGAAGCTGCTCCTGCTGAGAATGGAGGTGGAGTTTGAAGACACTGGGCAATCTGGATTAAGTGTTTATTGGAGAATGTTATTTTTGAGGGATTTTTCTAACTTACAACATTATATGGTGTAATTGTGGTTTTTGTCAGATTTGGAATTACAACAGATTTTGCCAATTTTATGTCTACCTAAATAAAAGAAATTTGTTTTCAAAGATGGACTTTGCACATTTCTTTTTTGAATGGGTTTCATCACTTGGAAACCTGACAAAGATTTTGCTCTATAAACTTTTTTGGGTGTATATGGTAGTGCAATGGTTAGAATGAAGTATTCAGGCTTATTCTGCTGACTGCCAACTGCCAGCAGTTTGGCAGTTCGAATCCCACTGGCTCAAATTAACTCAGCTTTCCATCCTTGTGAGATAAAAGGAGGACCTACTTTGTTGGAGGCAATATGCTGACTTTGTAAACCACTTACTGTAAAGCACTGTGAAGTGGTATATAAATTGAAGTGCTATCGCTATTTTATAAGTTTTTAGATGCATTGTTGCAACCATGTTAGCCAATAACCTATCACATTTTATGTTATCTTTTTTAAAAACAATGGTAATTGTTAATGCTCTAATACCCGTTGACTATACTTAACACATAAAAAACATGAAAATGTGGAACTGCTGTGGCAGTTATGTAAGATAATCACATCACATTAAAAGGAAATGTTTCTTGGAAACGTATGTCTCACATAATGAAAATCTTCACCTTTCTTATTTTATCACTTTCACAATTTTTTTCACTAGTCCATGTTTTATGTGAAATAAAGACAAAAATAACTTTGTCAAGTCAGCAAGTAGTTAATTTAAAACTAAATTACTGGAGTTGTCATTTCCTTTTAAAGTAATGTGGGCTACATTTCTGAGCTCCATGTTAAGGACTCCATTTTTTTTACAATTACTGTTAACTGGTTAATGATCTTGGCTACTGTGTATATTTAACAAGTTTGGAAGTTTTCTTTTTATTGTTTTATTTGTTTTTACAGTTTTGGAATTGTGAGCCACCCAGAGTTGTTGAATGAAATGGGAATCTATAAAAATCAAATAAAGAAATAAATTGTTGATAAGAAAAACAAAATATCTAGATAATAGAAGAGAACGAATGAGAGAAAAATCACAAAATACAAAGAATTGCAAATAGAAGTAGAATGTCTGGCAGGAAAAAACAAAACAAAGTGCCAATAATAATAAGTGCTTGGGTGCAATCCCAAATTAAATGGAGCATCACTTGAACATAATCAGCATTGACAAGCTCACCATCAGTCTATTGACAAAGATTGCTTTAATTGGAATGGCTTACATCCTGTGACAATATCTTTAACATCATCAAATAACTATCCTATCTAGGTTTTGAGAAGTATTCAATATAAATGCCAAATGTAGTATAAATATATGGCTGACTCTGTGACCAACCATAAAAATAAAATTTTGAACATTTGAAGTACATTTTTTCATAAGTAGAGTATTATCTTAATTTAAACCTAAGAAAGGGATTTTACTAATGTTATAATTATAAATTATATAAATGCCAAATGTAGTATAAATATATGGCTGACTCTGTGACCAACCATAAAAATAAAATTTTGAACATTTGAAATACATTTTTCTACTTTTTATTTTAGAGTTAAATTTTGCTTTGTTTAAAATCCATTAGATTTGTGTCCTTTATAATGTCTATAGTTTAAAAAACAGTTTAAAATAGCATTTATCTGTTTTGTTCTTGTTATATTATTAAAAGGTAGAACTATTCATTAAAATCTGGACATTTTCCAGGACATTTTCAAAGCAGAGAACTAGCATACTGTGATTGTTTTCTTAACTCCTTAATGTTATCATGAAACCACACACAGAAATTAAAAAAGAAATTTTCATTTGAAAAGCAGGAATATTTTCTTAGACAATTATATTTCCTTACAGGATCTTATTTTAAACCTTGGTACAAATTGTTGATTTAAACAAACTAAACCTCTGTTGGATGAGTAGAAATTACCCAAGAGACGGGAGATATTAATAAATTCATTTCTTTTGTAACTTTTCTTGTCTGAGACATTTTAGCAACATTCTTTAAGATGGGATGAGTAGTTAATGCTGGGAATTGAAAGGTATCATGCATAAATAAAATCCTGCTTGGAACAGAAATATGTAAGCTTTCTGTAAATTTATTGAATAAACGGTAGAACTATTACTGGCTTCCTCAAAAAAGAAAAATAAACATTAGAATTCTAAATATATACTTAAGAATGTATTTATCTGTGTTATAATTCTCTCCCTTTGTGTATATGTTTAATATTTATAAATATGGGGAAATATCTAAAAGGTTTTTTTTTAAGTTTAAATCTTTATTTAGCATTAGAACTAACATGTCTGTCAGTTCTGTTAATTAATCAAGGTTATAAATATAATATCCATTGTGAACCAAGATTAATGTTATCATAATTTCTGTTTACACTGAAAATTATTCCCTTATTTATAAACATATAAGTAGGTTTATATGTTAGCACTTTATGTTGGGAGACCCCTGATTTTGGCTGTTGTACAAGTCCATTTCTGAAAATATAATTCAGGAATCTTCAAGTAAATATAACTGCTTGTTTGAATTTTGTTTATTCAAATGTGAAGTTAATTTTGGCACGGAGGTACAGTCCAACAACTGAATTTTCCATTCTTGGAGGTTGTTTATAAATTCATTATTCTGGTAAACTGCAAATATGGGTTTAGCTTGGGATTTATGGGTTTAGCTATGGGTTTAGCTCTTTTAAATGTATATTTTATTGGTCCTCAAATAAAATAAATAAGTAAATATTTGCTCTACTGAGTGAATAGTTGACATTATAACTAATTAACTAAACATTAATAGAATTTAATGAACTGATCATTGAAAATGAACCTGAATCAAATCCATTTCAAAATAGGAAATTGCATATTTAATTAAGCTTTTCATTTAAAAAAATATTAAATAAATTTTCATGTACTTTTAAAGAATTTTGCATGAATTAATCTGCCCCAGTTCTTACTACTATATGAGGATCTGTACTTCTACACTGTTTTTTAAACTCAAGCTTATTTATTGTTGCAATGATCCTTTGTAGGCTTCTGGTGGAGATCTTGTGAAAACAACCTGGTATAACCAAAAATCTTACCATTTATTCATTTTGAGTATTTGTCTGTTTATATTTATTTAATCAAGTTTATTTATTATGATGAGATGTGACATAGTATGAAAATGGTTTCAGCATGAAAAAATAACTTGTTGCTAATTTTAATTGGGATGTGAGTTGCTATTTGAGACTTTATATTGACTCCTGAAGTTTAATAACAACTCCAAAATTAAACTTGTGTGAAAATAACACAAGGTAGCTTTTTTAAAATGCTGCATTGTTTTTGGGGGACAACAAAGAAATGAATCCCAATCTTTCTAGTTCTTCCCAAAATGCATTTGCTTGGTATGGATAATTTAAAAACATTACTATCTATTTCTGAGACATTGTGATTCCCCTTATCTTAACCAAACTTCATAGCATTTTTTTTTTACAAAATACGTATTTAAAAAGCCACACATAAGTAGAGTATTATCTTAATTTAAACCTCAGAAAGGGATTTTACTAATGTTATAATTTATAGATATACAATGAAGTACACTATATCCATTGTTTTGGAGGGAAAAAAATCTTTTTTTTAAATAATAGAGAATGAAGACTCATAGCTACAAAGCAAATGGGTGGAAATATATCAGATAACAAGATGGGAAAAATTCTGAAAAAAATCATTGTTGAAATTTGCCAAAAACAACACCAAAAACTATCATCTGGCACTTCACCATTATTTCCCCTTATCTTTTCCTGAATATTTAAAGGAATAAAAATTAGCAAATCTATACAGATTAAATAAAAGTATAAATCAGATAATTAAAATTTTAGGATGATATTCAAATACAATAACTGTCCTTCTATTCTTTTTTCTAGAAATACCATGTGCCATGTTGTAAACCATGGATAATCAATCCTTTATATCTGAATTTATGCTTTTTGACTTCACAGAGAAAGAAGAATTGCAGATGTTTTACTTCTTTATTTTCACCGTGTTGTACTTGGCAATTCTGACAGGGAATCTCCTCATCATTTCTGCAATAATTTGTGACTATCATCTACACAATCCCATGTACTTCTTCCTGATGAACTTGGCCATACAAGACCTTGGTGCCATTTCTGTCATTGTCCCTAAATCCATAGCCAATATACTCATGAACACAAGACAGATTTCTTATTTTGGATGTGTTTGTCAAGTTTTCTTTCTTGCTTTTTTTATGGGTTCTGATTTTTGGATCCTCACAGTCATGGCTTATGATCGCTATGTTGCGATTTGCAATCCATTACACTATGAAACAATAATGAACAAACAAACCAGCATTTACATGATTCTTGCTGTGTGGGTCAGCAGCTTTCTTAATGCATTGTTGAATACTTGTTTTACCTTTGCAACTCCTTTTTGTTCCAATACCGTCAATCAGATTTTCTGTGAAATCCCACAGTTACTTAAACTCTCCTGCATGGATTTAAATCAAAATGAAATCAAATTAATTGTTGCAAGTTGTATCTTGGGCATAGGTTGTTTTGTCTACATTCTTATTAGTTATGCTTCTGTTTTCAATGCTGTTCTGAAAATTCCCTCAAAGGAAGGAAGGAAAAAAGCCTTCTCCACTTGTTTACCCCATCTGTTTGTTGTTTCAATATTTCTTCTATCTGCATTGATTGCATATATGAAGCCACCCTCCAGTGTACAGGATTTAGCAACAACTGTACTGTATTGTTTTATTCCCCCTTTATTGAATCCTCTCATCTATAGCATGAGAAACAAGGACATCAGGTTTGCCCTGTTGAAACTGTTAAAAATGTGAAACCTTTCCTAGAAAATAGCTAGTGGGTTTTTGTTTTTTTTGTAAGCCTATTTTTTTTTCCATTCTGAGGAATGGCAATGTATCCAGATAGCCCAATATGAAGTTGCACCAAACAAAAGTAACATTTCTCATGACAATTTAGATTAGTTCAAAGTGTCTTAGATTATGTGTTTATATTTTTATTTATTTAGTTTTATATTACATTCTTATTAATGTGTACTGTAATATACACATTAATAAGATTTTAATGTACACCATTTTATATTTTGATATGATTTATAGCTTTTCAGCAATAATTGCTATTGCCATCGCATACCAAAAAAAGCTGCTATTGTACAGGAATATCGCATGAAACTTTTTGTTACATTTGCAACCAAAAGGTTACAGAATAAGAGATGGAAATGAAAAACATTATAGAAAGCATTGCAATGAGTCATTGGGAACTTTGGGTTACCTTGCAGACTGTAGTTGCAGCCAAGTCTAGATATGCAACCCACAGTAGACACCAATGCCCATGAATGTTCTGTAAGCCATCTCATAAAAAACAAAATTATACTCAAGAACTTGAGTGCAGGTAGTCCTTTACTTACAACCAGTCATTATAAGTATCAGCCTACATAGAAAAAAAGAGTTCTAAAATTTTAACAATTGCCACCCCCCACCTCCCCACGGCCATGTGACTTTACTTTGGATGCTTGATAACATGACATTATCTCATTTACAGTTGTTTGAGGCATCCCTTAATTATATGAGTGAGTTTTACAATAGTTTAACTGAAAAACCACAACTTAGCAGTAATGGTTGGTTTAATATTTAATTAGCAATTGCTGCCAAAAAAAGGTTGTGAATTTGAGTTGGTTACATGACTGATTTACAGTCATCATGACATACAACCATAATGAAAAACATCATTACAATCATAAGACTGTCAGGCACAAGGAAACAGAATGACACTAAAAGTTGATCAGAGTGTTTTGTTTATTGCTATTCTCTTATTTACAAGAATCTACAGTAGACTAACTACTGTACACATATTATAGAATAACTAGGTAATCACTGCAAGGTTTAGAAAGGGTTTGCTTTCCACCGCTTTCTGCGCATGTGCAAGTTGTGAATGGTCATCAGCCTTCTTTGCTCTGGCTGGGTAGGTGGAAAAAATGCTGAAAATATTACTGTTTTAGCTACGAGTCCATGCGGGAAGGGGCCCCAGTGGTGGAGTGTGACCCAGGGGACCTGAGTAGGCGGTCAGCTAGGGGGTCGGCACTTTTGGGTTGCTCCCAGCCCGTGCGGTCACCCTCGGCAGTTCTCATTTTGTCTGGTGGCAAAGATGGCGGCATTGCACTGACGGCGCCGTTCCTGGCGGTCTCCAACAACTCTGGCGTCCTTTGGTCTCATTATCTTGACCCGGGAGAGCCTTGGACTTGCATTACATACCATCATGCCAGAGAGGGGGTGGCTGGTCCGGGATGGTGCTGAACGAGATCGGGCGGCTGGCTTTGTTACTGCCGCTGCAGCCCTCCCAAGCACCCCCCCTCATCGCTCCATCAGCTTGCAATGGTCCTGGCGGCTTTTGCCCTTGTTTTCATGACTGGGAGGAGCCCTCGGAATTACACCAGTCTGTCATCGTCCCAGAGAGTGGGGTGGTTGATTTGCTATGGCACAGGATGGAAGCGGGCAGCTGGATTTGTTTGTCATCATCGCGGCCCTTTTGGGTGCCCCCGCTCCACTCCATTTGACCCGGCCTTCTCTGCAGTGTGGCCTCTCCTCTGCTTTATCCTTGCAGCTGCGAGGCCTCCACTCCTTACCATCCTTACCATCTGGCTCTCTCTGTTCACGGACTTTGGACTTCCGGACTTACGACCTCACCTCATCTGTTGCGACCACTGCTGCCCACCGCTGCCCCAGGGATGCCACCTCAACCACTCCAGACTTTTGGCGTCCTTTTCCACGCTGTTTTGGGAGGGAAGATGAGTCACTCCCTCTATATCATTGCTAGTTTGCCATCTACTTGAATTTTATGTCTCCGCCTACAAACTTTATGAACCCACTTGCAAAATATTAATTCTAATATCTGCGCAAACTTTTCTGTATGTGGAGTGTGTGTGTATGCTTGTAATTGAATGGTCCCACATTTTTAAATTAGCTTAATTTATTCTTTTTACTGTATTATTGTATGCTTTTAACTCTATAGTGGGGTATGTATGTGGAGAATGCCTGGCCGGTGCGTATGAGGGGATTGGGAGTGCGGCATGGAGCCCCCTCCACTGAGTGCAGAAGCAGAAGTGGATGGGTGCCCGGATCCACCTCTCATCCCAGAGTGTTTGGTATGAATGGCCTGCCGAGAAGAACAGGGGCCTTGGGAGGGAGGGGGGTCTAGGGGATGGGGACAGGCCAGAGCATCGCGGTTATGACTAGGAGGGTCAGGTATGATGGGAGCTACAGGGCTAACCATTACCGGGGAAGGAGGATTCGCTATGTCACAGCGATCCCTTGTTCCGGCCCTGAAAGCTCAACTCTAGGACCAGGTGACATGGGAAGTCAGGGCCCTGGTCTCAGGATGCTGTTGCTAAATGCCAGGTCTGTGATTCATAAAGCTCCCCTTGTCTGGGACTTAATATTAGACGAGGGGGCAGACCTGGCATGTATTACTGAAACCTGGCTGGGCCACGAGGGAGGAGTCCCCCTCTCAGAAATGTGCCCAGAAGGGTTTCAGGTGCTCTACCAACCATGACCCCAGCGAAGGGGTGGAGAAGTCACAGTCATTATCCAGGAGTCATTAGCTCCTCGCAGGATCCCTGCTCCAGAGACTGTCGGGTGTGAGTCCCTCCTTGTGAAGTTGGACCTAGGGGGTCAAATGGGCTTGTTTTTGATGTACCTACCTCCCAGCTGCGTCACAATAGCCCTGCCTGCGCTCCTAGAGTCAGTAGCCTTATAGTACTGGGGGATTTCAACCTGCCATCTCTTGGCGAATGCTCTGATGGGGCCCAGGAGTTCATGGCCTCCATGACAAACATGGACTTGACCCAGGTAATTCAGGGTCTGACTCATGTGGCGGGACACACACTCGACCTTGTGTTTCTCTTGGGGCAGTGGAGACGTGATCTGAAACTAAAGGGGATAGAGCTCTCGCCCTTGTCATGGTCAGATCAGTTCATGCTGAGGCTTGATTTTTGGAAGCTACTCCCCCATTGCAGGGAGGTGGATCCGATTAAATGGTTCCGCCCAAGGTGCCTGATGGACCCATTGGGATTTCAGATGGAGCTTGGGGAGATACCTGACTCCCTTGCCCACAATCCAACTGAGTCCTTGGTAGCTGCCTGGAATACAGTGGTGGCTGAGACATTAGATCAGATTGTGCCTTTGTGGCCTCTCCACGGCAGTGGATCCAGGAGAGCACCTTGGTTTACCGAGGAACTCCGGGAGATGAAGCGCCAAAAGAGATGCCTAGAGCGACACTGGAGGGCTAGTAACTCTGAATCCGACCGAACACTACTAAGAGCCTTTATTAGAACTTACTTAGTGGTGATACGGGCGGCGAAATATATGCATTTTTCTGCTCTTATTGCATCCGCAGAATCTCGCCCGGCCACCCTGTTTAGGATAACTTGCTGCCTCCTGAAAGGAAGGGATGCGGGGGAACCCTTACAGGGAAGAGCTGAGGAATTTGTTCAATTTCTGACAGACAAAGTCACTCAGATTCGGACAGACCTGGACTCCACTTGGACAGTTCTAGCAGAGATGCCGATGGAGGGCCATGATCAAATTTTGTGGAGTGAGTTCCAGCTTGTCACTCCTGAGGAAGTGGATAAGACCATGGGAGCGATGAGTGCCACCACCTGTTTGCTGGACCCATGTCCCTCCTGGTTGGTTTCGACCAGCAGAGAGGTGACACAAGGCTGGATCCAGAGGATTGTGAACACTTCTCTTCAGGAGGGATCTTTCCCGCAACCCTTGAAGGAAGCGGTGGTGAGACCCCCTCCTTAAGAAGCCTTCTCTGGACCCAGCTGCCCTTAAAAACTATCATCCAGTCTCCAACCTCCCTTTCTTAGGGAAGGTTGTTGAGAAGGTGGTGGCCTTCCAACTCTAATGGACCTTGGATGAAGCGGATTATCTAGATCCCTTTCAGTGTAGTTTCAGGCCTGGTTACTGCACCAAAACCACTTTGGTCGCGCTGACCGATGATCTCTGGCAAGCCAGGGATAGAGGACACTCCTCTATCCTGGTGCTCCTTGACCTCTCAGTGACCTTCGATACCATCGACCATGGTATCCTTCTGCAGCAGCTGGAAGAGGTGGGAGTGGGAGGCACCATTGTACGGTGGTTCTCCTCTTACCTCTCTGGCAGGTCGCAGTCGGTGTTGGTCGGAGGACAGAAGTCGACCCCTAGGCCCCTTAAATACGGGGTGCCACAGGGCTCGATCCTGTCCCCCCTCCTATTTAATATCTACATGAAGCTGCTGGGTGAGATCATTCTCCGGCATGGGATTAAATACCATCAGTACGTGGACGATACCCAGCTGTATCTATCCGCCCCATGCCAACTCAGTGAAGCAGTGTAAGTGATGTGCAAGTGCCTGGAAGCTGTCAGGGTCTGGATGGGAATGAACAAGCTTGCACTCAATTCTGACAAGACCGAGTGGCTATGGATGTTGCCCCCACAAGGATAGTCCAGATACTCCATCTTTAAGCCTGGGGGGTGAAATCTTACACCCCTCAGAGAACTTGGCTGTCCTCCTGGATCTGCAGCTGACACTAAAACACCATTTGTCAGCTGTGACCAGGGGAGCTTTTGCCCAGGTTCGCCTGGTGCACCAGTTGCGGCCCTACCTGGACCGGGAGGCATTCCAAATGGTCCCTCATGCCCTCGTCACCTCAAGACTTACACCTATCCTCCGTGAGCTCCGTGAGCTGCACTGGCTTCCTATCGGTCTCCGAATGCGCTTCAAGGTGCTGGTTATAACCTTTAAAGCCCTACATAGCCTAGGACCTGGATATCTACGAGACCGTCTCCTGCCACATACCTCCCAGCGTCCGATAAGATCTCACAGGATGGGCCTTCTCCGGTGCCGTCGACTAGACAATGTCATCTGGTGGCTCCTCGGGGAGGGCCTTCTCTGTCGCTGCCCCGGCCCTATGGAATGATTTACCCCCAGAGATCCAGACCCTCCCCACTCTCTCGGCCTTCCGAAAGTCTACTAAGATCTGGCTATTCCAGCAGGCCTGGGGCTGTTGACCCTTGATTGAGTTCCAGCCCCACTAAGGTTGAGTGCATGTTGTGTCCTTTTAACTTGCTTTGTCTTTGTATTTTATTTTATTTATTTATTTTAGTATTTTTTAAAACTGTTTTTATGTAAGCCACCCAGAGTCCTTTGGGATTGGGTGGCATACAAATTCATTAAATCTTGAATCTTGAATCTTTCAGTGATTCCAAGCTACACAGTGTCTTAACTCCTTCCTCTACTTCACATGCAGACTCCACCACCTGTAGTGAGGACACAATAGTTTTCCTTATACCTGACAATCCAGTTCTTAGTTTTCAGGAAGCTTTTTGAAAACTAGGAGCCAATTAAAAGGATTGCAGTTTTATTTTATTCTTCTATTTCTTTACGAATGACATGTTGGTTGGGGTTGTGGATCTTGGCTCACTTATTTTGGATAGACTGCTTTCTTAATGGTTGCTTCAATTTCAATTACTTCAGTTCCTGAATAAACACTTGAAGCATGTGGATAATTATTATAATCCTTGAGGATTTGAAATTTTCTATTCTATACTATTCATCTAACTTTTCCACTATTCTACAAATGAACACTTAATAGCAATAGCAATAGCAGTTAGACTTATATACCGCTTCATAGGTCTTTCAGCCCTCTCTAAGTGGTTTACAGAGTCGGCATTTTGCCCCCACAATCTGGGTCCTCATTTTACCCAGATCAGAAGGATGGAAGGCTGAGTCAACACTGAGCCGGTGATATTTGAACTGCCGAACTGCAGAACTAGCAGTCAGCTGAAGTGGCTGCAGTACTGCACCCTAACCATTGTTCAATCTGAGGAAGTACATAATTTTGTGCTCACTTCTATAACTCAGGGAAGCAGATAGTATACATCAAATTGATGTGGGATTCAATAAATAAACATATATTCAGTTGAACAAGTCTCCAGAAATGAAAGTCACTTTATGTTATTTTAAATGTGAACTAAAGTATTAGGAGTTAATCTGTTTTGCAACAATAATCTCAAAGAGTTTTGTAGCTGGTTTGTCAAATCTTCAGGAACTTCAATCCTATCTTAGTCTCTTGAAGTTTTGGGTGCTCCATCACTGGAGGTTTTAAAGAAGAGTTTAGACAGTCATTTCAACCCCAGGGGGTTGAATTAAATACTTCCAAGGTATCTTCCAAATTTATTATTCTGCTATTCCTCTATTCTAATAACATTGGGTGAAATTCAGCCAGTTCACATTTCAACTTTTGTTGAAACATGGTAATAACTGGAGGAAAATCAGCTATAAAAGCTTCAAATTATCTACTAAATCTCCCCTCTCTCATAATTTAATCTGTGTTATTTTGATATTTTTCTCAGAACTTTTATATTTTGTTAGGAAACCACGCTATTATAATTCCCTCAATAAATCAATTTTCATTTGAAAATTTCAAATTAATCCACTTTTTAAAATAAAATGCTGTTTTATCCTCATGTAGGATATAAAACATTCCTGTAGACTAATTTCCACCCAGACCAGAGGTGGATTCCTACTGGTTCATACCGGTTCAGTAGAACCAGTTCGTCAAATCTACCAAATCGGTTAGAAGAGGTTACACCGATGGACCCGGAAGTAAGTTCCGGAATGCCTGCCTCAGTCCTGTCGCTCGATCTCCCTGCCTGTTCCATCACAGCTCGCTTGCTCTCCCACCCATCCACATTAAACTAGCCGAGCCCGTCACTCACTGATTGTCTGAAGTCTTAAAAACATGGCACCAATGGCCAACATTCCTCTTTTGAAAAGAGTCTTTCTCTTTTGAAAAGAGTCTTTCTGTTCCTGAGTGGCTATCACATCATGCTTGTTGATCGGGTCTTCCCTTCATTTTGTTTTGTTTCCCTTTACCTTCCAGCAGCTTGCTGCTTTCCTCAGGTAAGCAACTAATGTGAGTGGGGGGGGGGGCGAGGCTAGCTTATGCCAGCTCATGGCTTTCACAAGGGAAGGCCTCCAGGCCTTGCTTCTCAAAAGCTGTGAGCTAGCGTACACCGCATGGCTGAAAGGAGGTGAGCGGCAGCAGAGCTGGGAGGAGAGGCTAGCTTACGCCAGCTTATGGCTCTCACGAGGGAAGGCCTTCAGGCCTTGCCTTGTGAAGGCCGTGAGCTGGTGTATGCCATGTGGCCAAAAGTAGGTGGGCTGCAGCGGTGGGGGAGGACGAGGCTAGCTGATGCCTAGCTGACCCGGTTGTCCCTTGTCCCTGTAGTCCAGCTTAGCTGCTGCCTCGTTGCCTGCCTGCTTCCTGCTGCAGCCATTGCATCAGAGAGCTGCTGATTCTGCCTGCTGGTAAGTGACCCAGTTTTTTTTTCTTTTATGCTTTTAATGTTTTTTTAAAGAATATTTTATTTATTGTGTATAGAATTTTTTTAAATTGTTTTATTTAAAAGTATTGAATATATAATTTTTAAAAATGGTTTATTTCAATTTATTGTGTGGAGAATCTTTTTTTTAAATTGTCTTAGACTATTTTAAAAAAATATTCTATCAACAATAAATTGAAATAAAACCTTTAAAAGTATGCTATACTCAATACATTTAAAAGCATTGTATATAGAATATTTTAATGGTTTTATTGTAAATTGTTTATGGAATATTTTTAATGGTTTCATTTTAAATTATTGAGTGTGGAATACTTTGAAATGGTTTCATTTTAAATTATTGTCGGTAGAATCTTTTTTTAAAATTGTATCAGACTATTTTTAAAAATATTCTATCAACAATAAATTTAAATAAACCATTTAAAAATATTCTATATGCAATACATTTTAAAGTATTATGTATAGAATATTTTAAAATGGTTTTATTGTAATTTATTGTGTATAGAATATTTTAATGGTTTTTAAGAATTTTTTATTATTTATAGAGTATTTTTAAATTATTTTTAGGGAGTTTTTACTTATTTATTGTTTATAGAATATGTTTATTACAAGAAATGTTATTCCTTTTGGCATATGTTTTATTTGCAATGCAATATGTTGCTTTTAAGTGTGCAGGTTGGTGCATGGTTTATGTGTCTCAAAGTGGCTACTTTTCTATGGGCAAGTCAGGTTGGTGCAAGGCAACTTTGCCAGATTTTGTGTGTTTCTGTGTGCTACCTGGTTGTTTTAGTAATTGTGAGGTGGTTTCTGGTTGTGTGAGCTTCCTGACATTGTCCTTTATAATTTCCCACAATGCCTTGATGATTTTCATTTCTCTGTTTTTCCACTGTTGTGCAAACACAATTCTAACAGCTTTTAACATGTGTAAAATTAAATATGTATTGTATTCCCTTTCAAATAGCCAACAAAATATTTCTGGTTTTAAATCCATATCTTGCTTTACCATTGCTTCTAACCAGTAACTCTTGAATAGCTACTTGGACCAACCTAAGTACTGAACCTAATTCATATATTCCTGGTTTTTTTTAACTGAGAACTAAATTTCAGAAAAAAGAAATCTGTATTGCTTTGTGAATCTATCTATGACATTGATATTTATCTAACTTCTTGGATGAAAGACTATATCTTTCCTATTTGTTTATATCATTCCTGTTTGTTGTGGAACATCCTTCCTGAAAAGACTATACATTGTTCAGTGAAAGCAGAAGTCCCTTCTGTTACCTGTAGTCCTCAGTTTACAACCACAATTGAGTCCAACATTGTTTTATTTCTTTTGCAGTTAGTATTATTTAACAGAATGAAGAAGAGGCAACAGAGTATGACCACTTTCTTCTCCAAAAAACCAAAAGCTGGGGAATCAGCTGATCCACAACAGTTACCAGCATCAGCACCAACACCAGCACCACAAGCATCAGCCCCACAAGCATCAGCAAAACAAGCACCATCACAACAAGCACCAGCGTAAAAAGTACTCGCACAACAAGCATCAGCACCACCACCACCACCACCAGCAGCAGCAGCAGCAGCAGCAGCAGCAGCACAACCACTTTCACCACTTGAGGTCGGAGAAAGCAGCAAGTCCATATTCTCTACTGAAGTTAAACAACTTCCTGACTTCTGGAATTTGCAGCAATACAGACACTTCAAGGACAAGTATGATGAATTGGCATTATCTGACAACAAGTTAGGTTGTGAGTACTGTGCAAAACACATTTTCTCATTAGAAAAAGGTATTCATGTTTCTAGAGAGTGGAAACATTTCCAGATTGTGCCAGCAGGGAAAACTAAGGAGACAGAACAAGCATTGCTCAGAAAAAAAAATTAAAGGAACATTTTCAATTAAAAGTACACCTTATTTGCTTGGAAGGCAATAAACAATGGGAGCAAGATGCTTTAACCAAATCTGTATATAAGTCAACTGATAAACATTTATCCAGTACTTGCAAAATATTTTCTATTGTTTACGATCTGGTGCAAAGATGTAATCCATTCTCAGACATCGAAGCGCAAGTAAATTTGCTAACTTCGGTTGGAGTGGATGTGGGAGTTTGCTTGCATTCACAGAGATCCAAAGTGAAAATAGTTGAATTCATTGCAAACGAAATCAAAACCACCATGTTTTCCATGATTATTGCAAAGAATCTAAAGGTGTGCCTAATAATTGATGAAGCCTCAACACTTTCAATGAAAGCAGTGCTGATAGATTTTGTTAGAATTGAGGATCCAGAATGCCCAGCAATCATTTTCGCTGAGCTTTTGGAATTAGAGAAACAAGATGCGGAAATCATATGTTCTGCAACGATGGGAAGCTTGGGTTTACCACTGAATATCTCCAGAAGAATTTAATAGCTTTCTGCTCCAATGGTGCCAACATTATGCTTGGAAGAAAATCTGGAGTCAGCACCAGAATAGCTCAAGACTTCCCAAACATCGTAATCTGATACTGCTTGAACCACCGCCTCCAGCTTGTGATGGATGGTGCAATAAGAAAAATAAAGCAACTCAACCACTTTAAGATCTTCCTTGATAAAATACACACCACCTTCCACAAATCCTGCAATACCCAGAATGACCTTTTCCAAATCTCTGAACAATTGGGCATTGAAATTGTGAAGATTGGCAGAGTTTTGGGACCAAGTTGGACTTCCTGTAGTTTAAGGGCAATCATGGCTGTGTGGCGTGCTTATCCAGCGCTACATCAGTTTTTTCTGGGCAATGAGAGATTCCCAGGCATGGCTTCCTGTTTTGAAAATCTAAATTTTTTGAAGGATTTGGCCCTCATGATAGATATTCTAAATGAGATTTCACATCTGTCAAATGCCCTGTAGAGGAGGGACACAGATATCATCAAGGCAGAAAAGTTAGTATTGAGAACAATCAAAGCTTTTGAAGTGCTTAGACAGAGAAAGGACAAATATGAAACAGAACTTATGGAAATGCTAAAAACGCAGGCCTTCAAAAACAGCAATTTAGCTCCAAATCAACGATTTGTTGTCCTTCCTCATGACAAGATTCTTTCAAGCATCATCACCAATTTGAACAAAAGGCTGATGGATTGCGACCATCTAAAAACAGGTAGCCAATTGCCAGCCGCAAACAAGTTACATTTTATCATATATTTGGAGCCAGATTACTGGAACATTGAAGATGTAATCATTCCATGGGCTGAGGCATAGGCAGCATTGTTTGAATTTGGTGAAATTTTTAATTATGAAATTAATTTGAATGACTACAGAGATTTTTTGGAAAATGTGCTAAAAAATCCAAACAAGTACAAAATTCCTGACAGTATCAGAAAAGCTAGATATATTGTTAGGACAATTGCTGTTAGTTCAGCAGAGGCAGAAAGGGGGTTATCAAAAATGAACCACATATGTTCAGAGCAAAGAACCCGCCTAATTGTTCCAAACATAAGTAATCTGATGGCGATAAGTTTTGTTGGCATGCCTGTTGAGAGATGGCACTCAATTCCTGCAGTGAAAAAGCTGATGATCCATGAATAAAGACCAAGAAAGCTGCAACTGAGGAGTCTGGAAGCCTAGGAACAATATGGAAATATCAACAACCAGAAAACCAATAACACAAGTAAGTACTTGAGTGTATCTCTTTCATTGTGTTATTGTTATATAAGGTATAAGTGCATGCGATTAAAGTTCTCCTTTCTGTGTCTCTTCTTTGTGCAGGTTATTGGAGCAAGGTGGTGAGATGGTGGTGTACAGAAGACCGGCAAGGCAATAATCTTCCTTCTGTAAGTAGCTGTCTTTATTGTTTTGTGTGCTGGTTTCATCCTAATGCAGTGCATGCAATGGAAGAGTTCATTTCTGTGTCTCTTCTTTGTACAGGCCATTCATGGGAATCAGTGATACTGAAGACTGAGTGATACTGAAGGACAGTC
This sequence comes from Thamnophis sirtalis, assembly GCF_051295495.1. Taxonomy (NCBI): domain Eukaryota; kingdom Metazoa; phylum Chordata; class Lepidosauria; order Squamata; family Natricidae; genus Thamnophis; species Thamnophis sirtalis. The sequence goes on from NW_028261384.1 coordinate 110,509,692, forward strand.
ATCTTCCTTCTGTAAGTAGCTCTTTTATTGTTTTGTGTACTTATTTTAATCTTATTGTAGTTTATCAATTGGGGCAAAGAATTCAGTGACATTGTCTTGGCCACTCCCACCTGGTCACATGTGTGTCAAGCCACTCCCTCCTGGTCACATGGGTGGCAAATCACTCCCACCCAGTCACATGGGCAGCAAGCCACTCCCACCTGGTCACATGGGTGGCAAGCCACTCCCACCCAGTCACATGGGTGGCAAGCCACTCCCACAAAGTAAGCCACACCTACAGAAGAGGTTCCAAAAATTTTTGAAACCCACCACTGACCAGACATATCTGTCATAGTCAATAGTCAGTATAATTTTTAGATTTTCCTTTGCTGAAATAATTCATTTCCCCCAAAAAAACCAACAATCTTTATTACAGTCATAGATCATCACAAAAGTTAAATATTAAATAAATACATTCTGTAAAAAATATTGGAAAATAACTAAACCACGTAGTAATATGAAAAAGGATCTTTATAAGTATTTTCCCCCTTATTATCATTGCAGCAGTACACAATTTTGCTACATCAAAAGTGGTGGATGAATTCAACTCTTGAAGAAGATGGTTCATGTAGAAATTATCTGATCTACCTAGAAATCTGTCTAATAGAAGGAGAATGTACATTGATCTGATGCCCTGTAAAACTTGCAGTACAATAGGACATCTGAGATATCTTCAACTTCCCCACTGCCACATGCACACATTTGCTCAGTTACTGGAGTTTCATCATACCTGCCCTGCGAGAGTGCTGATGGGAGGATATTAAAAAAATGCTATACTCCTCTTAGGAAAAGTCAGATCTTTTATATAACTTGCAAATTCCCACACATTCCATTTAATCTGATATCTTCTTTAAAGAAATGTCCTGTTAAGTTCTAGCTGGAACTCCATATCTCTTATTCTATTGATAAGCACTTGCTTGGCTAAATCATAGCCTAAGGATATTAAAAACAATGGGGAAAGTCCATAGAAAGCTAGCTTATGCTCTATCATCTGTTTCCATGGAGAAGGGAACTTGTCTATCAGGATTAAAGGGTCAGACCCGCTGGGAAGAATTGAATTTTTAATCAGTAAGTTTTCATCTTCAAGGATTTAAGTGATTTTGGATTGTTTACAAACAATATAATAAATAAATATAAATACATGACTAAGGGTAAAGGTAAAGTTTCCCCTTGTACATATGTGCTAGTCATCCCTGACTCTAAGGGGGTGGTGCTCATCTCTGTTTCAAAGCCTAAGAGCCAGCACAGTCCAAAGACGTCTCCATGGTCATGTGGCCGGCATGACTAAATAGAGCACTATTACCTTCTCACCCAAGGTGGTTCCTATTTTTCTACTTGCATTTTTGCATGCTTTTGAACTGCTAGGTTGGCAGAAGCTGGAACAAGTAACCTGAGCTCACTTTGTTATGCAGCACTTGGGATTCAAACTTCCAAACCGCTGACCTTTCTGATCGACAAGCTCAGCATCTTAGCCACTGAGCCACTGCATCCCTCAAATACATGACTAGAAGCATATTAAAAACAGAGTTAATAACAAGAATAAAATTTACATGTTAAAAGTGAAAATCAAAATTAAACACTTTAGAATTTAAAAAGTTAACAACATGGAAGGAGAGCCCTCAAACCATCCCCAGTATTGCATCATATTCTTAGGCTTCAGGCTAAGTGGCAGAGCCAGGTCTTAACATTCATCTCGAAAACTCAAAGATTAGACTTGATGCACTACTGAGTCTTTTTCCATTGTCACTTTTTAAAGTTTCTGTATTAAAATCAAAGTGAGGAGTTTTGCCTCATCTTTGGGTCAAAATGTTCCAAATGCGGGGGTCCCAAAAATGCTTTTTTCAAGAGGCAACTGGACTTTCTGGTTTTTCTTTGAAGACATTTCACTTCTTATGGTTTATGGTTTATGGTTTATTAAACTTGTATGCCACCCTATTCCCAGAGGGACTCAGGGCGGCTAACAAACTCATAGGGAAGGGGGGGGGTAATACAATGAAAACAAACAAGACAAAACAATTACAAAAAACAGATTAAAACTCCTCAACAGCCGCAACAATTCGAGTGGGGCTGGGAACTCATCAGCCCCAGGCCTGCCGGAACAGCCAGGTCTTAACGGCTTTGTGGAAAGCCTGAAGGGTGGTGAGGGTCCGAATCTCTATGGGGAGATTGTTCCAGAGGGCCTTCTTATCCGAGGAGCTTCTTTAGCTCTGACTGGAAATGGAAGGATTTATACTCCTTGAACACAGTTGGACATTTGCATTCTTTTAGCAGGTTCTTAAGGTCACCTGGAGATTGATCTGTGTCATCAGGGTCACCTGAGTAGTTCAAGTAGGTGTGGAGCCTTCTTGGAACTGTTGAAAGGACTGTGTTGTAGATTGGAGATACATGAAGACAAAATGTCTTCAAGAAAAGACCAGAAAGTCCAGTTGCCTCTTGAAAAAAGCAGCTTTGGGACAACTATGACCTGGATGACTGAGAATCTCCATAGATAAAAAGTGGAGGCAACAGCAGAAAAGGATGTCTTTCTAGATCCCACCACTCAAAATTATTTGACTAATGGGATTCACAGCATTCTATCTCTGCTTAGCTGGATGTCATGAGTTATGTAATTAGGATGATGACTCCTGGTGGCCCCTCAGTTATCCTTGTCCCAATCCATGTGGATCTTTAAAGATGATAATTGAATTGGGCTTAGTTTCTATACAGAGCTTAACCTAAATTTGTGTTGTCTGAAAGTAAATATCATCATTTCCACCTATTAGTCAGGAAAAAAAATAAACCCTTTTCCCTCTCTCTATTTATAACTTCTGATTTATTTTCCAAAATTTTCACTTTGTCAATAATTTATTTTAAATCTGCAGTCAATTTCCTTAAAGAACCTTCATTTTTCTTCACTTCTTCCATATATTTTTTCATCCCTGTAAATCCTTCTTCCATTTCTTTTTAAACTATTGCAAACATATTTTAAGCAAATTCTTCAGCTAATTTCTGCAATATATCTTTAAAAAAGGGCATTATCAGAAATTTGTTCTAGTAAATCCTTGTATTCACCAGGTTTATTAGCTTTTCTTGTGGTTGCCTGGTGAGAAAGTGAAAGTATGTCAGTTATTTTATTGCTTCATTTTTTTCTGCTTAACTTTTATCTATTTTGACCCTTTTAGTTTCACTACACTTTCTGTAGTCACAATTAAACAATCTAGCTCATATTATTTTTATGTTCTCATCCACAGAGAAGTCTGATCTGTTACTCTAATTAAATTTACTATTTTCAAATACTCTTTCATTAAAGAAAAATAATCCTGTTTTTTTAATCAGTTATCTTTCCCTCTTTAAAAATTTCCAATATCATAATCTTGTCAAGCTTTTTTTTTCTTCAAAATATTTGTAAGACATTTCCCCTCTTCTTAAATTCAAAAGCAGATGCTCACTGAGATTTTTTTTTAACCTTTGCTGTGATTTGGACTATCTCCCTTAAATAGTAAAGCAAATGAATCATGATGTGTTTTTTTTGTCAGCAAATGTCTTTAAAAAGCTGTGATGCAATTTAGGTCACTTTTTAAATCCTTGACTACCAAGCTCCTCACAATCAACCACAAGACTAAATTCCTGCAGGAATTTTTCTAGGAGCAGCTCTTCCAGACCACAAATTGATATGCCCAATTTCTCCTTCATCTGTAGGAATTTTCCATCAGCAGAACTAACTCCTGATTGGCAAATCCACTGCTATACTGTTTCTGCATCTAACTACAGATCCAGAAACCAGGCTTGAATAACATGGATAATTACACTATGATAACATTAAAGTTAATATGGGCTTTAAAAATCATTTTATTACATATTGATACTATGGAATAAACATTAAACCCAGGTTCTGTCAAAAATATCCTTAGGGATCACAATTCAGGAGCATATTATTAAATAAAAATTCCAGATAAATATACATTATGTACTGGGACCTATTGGAAAATTATCAAGAGAAAATTAAAATCAGAACAAATTAACAATTAATAGTAGGATATACTTGTTAATGGTTTTCACATTTACAATTGAAAGATTGTAAGATTAAAATGGATAAAAAGAATTACAGTTAAAGTAGATCCCAAATCTAAATCTAAAAAGGAAAAGCAGGAAAAGAATGCTTAGAACCAAAGTTTGGACCTAATAGTTTGAACAGGGCTGTCTTTATGTCTTTGTTTCTCATGCTGTAAACCAGTGGATTAAGAATGGGTGGGACAAGGGAATATGTAATGGTCAGCATTATATCCAGATCAGAGGGAGACTTTGAGGGAAGCTTCATGTATGTGAGTGTTCCTGTGAACATTAACACAGAAACAACAATGAGATGGGGAAGACAAGTGGATAAGGCCTTTTGTCTTCCCTGTGTAGATGGTATTCGGAACACTGCACTCAAAATCTTTATGTAACTTACCAAAATGAAGATAAATAAACCTAATACTATAATAATACTGAAGGCAAGAATCCCAACTTCACCTTGATTGAAATCTGAGCAAGTGAGCTTTAATAATTGTGGGATCTCACAGAAGAACTGATCAACAACATCAGAGCAAAAAGGAACTGTAAATGTGCCAATTGCATGCAGGATTCCAAATAAAAAACCACTGATCCATACACTAGCAATCATCTGGGTACATGTTCTCCTGTTCATCACCATTTCATACTGCAAGGGGTTGCAAATTGCAACATATCGGTCATATGCCATGACTGTGAGAAGAAAGAAATCAGATGTCAAAAATGAAACGAACAAGAGAGCTTGAGAAATGCAACCAGAATAAGAAATGTATCTGGTATTCATGAGAGAATTTGCTATAGATTTAGGCATAATGACTGAAACAGAAGCGAGATCCAGCATGGCCAAGTTCATGAGAAAAAAGTACATGGGAATGTGCAAATGGTGGTCAAAAGTCACAGCTGAGATGATGAGAAGATTTGCTATTACAATTGTGAAGTAGAAGGCTAGAAATACAAAACAATGTAGAATTTGTAGTTCCCGAATGACTGAGAATTCCAGAAGCAAGAATGTAGTCACAGAAGTCTGGTTACCCACCAAGAGTTTCTTATTCATTACTAAGATGTATATACCATCTGAAAAAAAGAAGAGAAAATAATTAAAAGTACAGTTGGAGTCAATTTGGAAAAATAACTATTTCTGTGGTCATTCAGAAATTGTAATTCTCAATTTGTACTTTCATGCTTCAGTACCAAATCTCCCATTGTATATTCATCTTTGAATAAATAAAAAGCATTAATAAGTCTTTGAAATGAAAATTTCACTCCATTTTAGATTTCATTTATAACTACTATCTCATTAGAATTAAAATCAGAAAGTAATAAAATAACTGAACTGAAATAAAAAAAATTGAAATATTCAATTGCCTGCACTATTCTGATCTTTGTAATTATAAACAAGTGATGGTATGGCATTTGCAGAACTCTCCACATTGATATTCATTCTGATGTCATCTACTGGTTTACGATGACCTTTTGCCTCTGCTCATAGTAGCTAACAAAGAGCCCAAACACCCCAAGATTACTTATTTTGTAATTGAAAGTTTGGCAATCTGGGTAAGTGTCTGTTTCTCTATGTATGTATCCAAGTATCCAAAACAACTGGAAACATCCAGATTGCTAAGGTGCATCAATGAACAAACATATAGATTAACATTTCCCAACCTGATAACAACAGGATAATTACATACTCTAAGTCCTGTACAATGCTCTAACATGCGTTACTTGTCTGTAATTTAGGAAAAGTATCTACCACCATTTGTTTCAATGTTATTACCGTTCTTGCATTTAATATATTTACCTACTCAACAGGTAGAATGAGAGATATTGTTAAATATCAGAAAAATGCTTACTTTAAAATAAATGTAATCTATATTTTAAAAAGACAAAATTGTATTTTGGATTCTACAAGATGGAAAATAAACAATGCTAAATATAAACCCAGTCAACAAAACAGAAAAGCAAATATCTCAAATATCCAATAATTCATTATTATTACAATTTATGCCTATTATTAACTTACTATTTTTGGTCTTTGCTTCTCAGTTTATTTCTGATGTTCTTCTTCCACCAATAGTTTATAGATGATCTACAGAATACTATGACTATTTATACACATTTTATGTTAATACATTAGATAAATGAGAAATTTGTCTAGTGTCTTGGGAAACAGACTTCATGCAAATGCCTCAAGAGTGAAACACTACTTAGAAGTATACAGCAACACAGCAAAGAGACTGGGTCAATAAACTCAACTTCAATATATCTGATTATATTGATGTGTTTCAGTAATGAGTTTTCTTCTGTTTTGGGCAAAAGATTAATTATTCTCTTGGTCTTCATTTGCTTATTAGACTATGATATTGAATATGTACTAACCATTATTAGCAGAACATGTACTAGTGTTCTTCATTACTACATTACTAAGAACTAGTATATAGTTTTTACTAGTAAAGTTTATCAATTAAATGTTCACTGACAAGACCCTAATTAGTTTTACATTAAAAGCTTTCTTTTGTCTCCTAAGTGGCTCTCTGCTCAGAGTTGTAGATATGCTAAGCAACGGTTGTGCTAAAACATTGCTTTCTATGCTTATCCTCAATGTGTGACTACTAATTCTCTTGTAATCTCTTCCTCTCCAAGGAATGTAAATACAAATATTAATTTCATCTTGCTAATCATTCCACTGCAATGGTATGCATTCCAAAAAGGTGGGATGTATTGAGGGGGGAGAGCTGTAAGTTTTACCCTTTTCATCCAGTTTCCACATGAGTCAAGTCATAGCATAATTTCTTTATCTAACTTTTAAAAAACAGTGTGCAAATCAAACGAGATTTTCGTAACCTGCGAAGCACCAAGTTATTATCTTCTGTTGTTGTTACAAATTCGCAGCTACTCCATTCTTTCCGATAGGGAACTGCATTTCCCAAGATGCCTCAGGTCCTCAAAGCGTTGAACGCGGTTTTGCAATTGACTCCAGCGAGGCCCGGTAGCCGCCGGCTGGGGTGGCTGTCGGCGCTGGTGGCGGAGCGGACGCGCCGTTTGTTACTGCTTCCAGCAATTGAGACAGACGAGGGAAGCGTCTGAAACGGATGCCGCGGCAGGAGAGTGAGGGGGCGGCGTGCCGTTTCACCTCACGCAGAGAACTTCCACTCGGTTCCGGGGCTTCTGCCGGGCGGCAGCAGCTCCGGAAGCGAGTGGAAGTTCTCTGCGCAACTAAAACAGACGCCGCGGCAGGAGAGCGAGGCGGCGGCGTGCCATTTCACCTCATGCAGAGAACTTCCACTCAGTTCCGGGGCTTCTGCCGGGCAGCGGCAGCCCTGGAACTGAGTGGAAGTTCTCTGCGTGACTGAAACAGACACCGCAGCAGGAGAGCGAGGTGGCGGGCGCCATTTTACCTCGCGCAGAGAACTTCCACTCAGTTCTGGGCGGTAGAAGCCCCGGAACCGAGTGGAAGTTCTCTGTGCGACTGAAACGGCCGCCGCAGGAGAGCCGCAGGGTAGGGGGGCGGGATGCGACCACGCCTCACGGACTTGCAGCGTGGTCGCTGGGAACCGCATAGCACAGCGCTGCCACGCCGGCAGAAGCTCTGTGATTCCGTGACCGAGTGGAAGTTCTCAGCGTGAGCGGAAGCAGATGTTTCACTCGCGCAGAGAACTTCCACTCAGTCACGGAGCTTTTGCTGCCCGTGGCGGCGCAGCACAGGAGCTGGCTGTGACGCGAGGAGGTGAAATGAACTCCGCAAAGGGGGAGAAAAAGTAGAGGAGGGCTGTCTCCTCCCCCTAGCGCCTCCTGATTCCCACCGGTACCAATCCATAACATGATTACTCACCAGTGAGTAAGCACAGCTGCAACCCCAAAAGATGAAATCAAATGGAGACTCGCGCAGGTATGTTCAGCTAAGTTGAGTCCAGCCAATCAGTGAGCTGGCTGGGATGGAAAATTTTCAGCACGCGGCGTGTTGAAAATTTTCCATCCCAGCCAGCTCACTGATTGGCTGGAGTCCAGGCCAATCCAATCAGTGAGTGGCAGGCTGGGCTGGCTTAAATTTGTAGGATAGAACGGAACAATGAGCCAGCCCAGCGAACTAGCAGCTGATGGGTGGGGGAGGGCGGCGGCGGTGGTGGCTGTTTTCACCTCACGCAGAGAACTTCCACTCGGTCCTGGAGCTTCTGCTGCCTGTGGCGGCCCCTGTGGTGCGCCGCTACAGGCGGCAGAAGCTCCATGACCAAGTGGAAGTTCTCTGCGCGAGGTGAACAACCACCGCTGCAGGGGAGGGCGGCGGGACCCAACCACGCCTCGCGGACTCGCGGCGTGGTCACTGGGAACCGCGCAGCACAGGCGCCGCCACGCCGGCAAAAGCTCCATGAGTCTGTGACCGAGTGGAAGTTCTCCGTGCTGTTTCCTCCCCCCAGCGCCTCCCGATTCCCACCGGTACCAATCCATAACATGATTACTCACCAGTGAGTAAGCGCAGCTGCAACCCCAAAAGATGAAATGAAATGGAGACTCACGCAGGCATGCTCAGCTAAGTGGAGTCCAGGCCAATCCAATCAGTGAGCGGCAGGCTGGGCTGGCTTAAATTTGTAGGATAGAACGGAATGATGAGCCAGCCCAGCGAGCTAGCAGTTGATGGGCGGGGGAGCAAGGGAGCTGCGAGCGCCAAAAAAAGCATGTTTTTTTAAGAACGGTGCGGGACGCGGGAAAATTTATGAAAAGTTGTGCCTGTCCCGCCAAATGCGGGACGTCTGGTCACCCTAAGGATAGAACAAGTATTGACACTTTTGAACTTTGATGTTAGGGAAGAAAGCCAAAAAAGCTTATGCAAAGATTTAGCTCTAGTAGTGTGAAAGATGACTGATAGATGACAGAAAATAGATAGAAAAGCAGCTAATGAGCATTACCACTATTACTGACTTCTCCAGACAAATGAGTTTAAATGTCAGGTTCCTGAATACATTCTGAGAAATATATTTCCTTTGTCAGTTATATTATGTATGTATAAATATACAGAAAGAATAAGATAAATAATTTCAATATTGCAATAAATATTTGATAATTAATTATAAATTATATACCAGGATTAACTTTGTAAAAAATGTCTACATAATCTGAAAAATCTTCCTTGTTTAACATTCTCTGGACAGTGAAAAAATGAGTTTCAGTCTTTTTAATTATCCCCAAAAAGCACTTAGAATAATGTTTGGTATAGATAAAGTCGAAATGTTTATATTACAATTATATTTAATGTTTTATACTTACACAATTTCTATTTATAGGAAAAAATTGCCTATGGGCAAACTGGAAGTCCCTTCCCAAACTTCCAGGTTGCCCATAGGATGGTTTTTTGCCCTCCAGAAGCTCTGGAGGAAGAAAAATGGCCCAGTGTGCAAAAAGTCTGGTCCCAAACTTCCGGTTTGCATGTTGGGTTGTTTTTTTGCTTCCAGAGGCTTCAAGGAAGCCCTTGGAGGGAAAAAAAAAAGAAAAAAAAGGCCGAAGTCAGCTGGCCAGCACATGCATGCATGCTGAAGCTGACAGGGCAATGCATGCCATAGATTCACCATCACGACCCTACTGGATAAATAGACATCATCATAGATACAAGGAGATTGGATGAATAGATATCACCAGAACAATAAGAATTATTAACAATTTCATTTCTTTTTCTTAACCCTTCTTGTCAGACAAATTACCTTAACATCATTTATGACCAGAAAAATATGTAATGGTGGGAATGGAAAATGCATCAGAAGCAAAGGAAACTTGCTTTGAAAGGTAGTATGTAAAAAAGAGAGAGAAAAGAAAGAGACAGACTTATATCTATTGAATAAACAGTACAGTTACTTCTAACCTCTTTTTGTATATGTGAATATTTTTAAATGTACAGAAAACAAGAAAAGTAATTTCACTTAATATGCAATAATAACACTTTCCAATTTAATATGGATTATAAATTGTTAAACAGGATTAACTTTACAATATTTTCTGTGTAAAGTACACAAGAAAGCAGGGATGGGTTCTGGCTGGCATTACGGCCAGTTCGCTTGTCCATGCACTGTGCAATGAACATTGCTCTATGCATGCGAAGAACTAATAAAAAGATAGCGATGATGGCAACCATGAAGGCAACTGGTTTGGAGGCATGTCCAGTCTGGGTCACTATCCAGTTCTGTGACCCAGGCCGGCACATGACTACAAAACTGCTCCGAACCAGTAGAAATCCACCTCTACAAGAAAGTGCATAATCTCTACAAAGGTTCTTCTAACAAGCAAACTGTAATGAGTCAAGTGGAGGGGGAAGATGTGAAACAATATAGTCCTTTACCAATCTCTCGAAACACTTCATCACATTAGAAGCAGATGCATATAACACATCTAAGAGAAAGACAAACTTCATTTTATTTTTGTGAAGTCATATTTTCTGCTATATAGCTGTTATTTCTGAAATAGTCTTTTATATCTTGCTCTTAATTTTGTTGGGTTTTTTTGGGGGGGGACAATATTTGCTGCTTTTCTTTATATAGGGACAACTGCTCTATAGCTTATTGTAGGCTATTTCTCTTTTAATCCTATTAAAGTATTGTTCTATTTTATTGCACAAATTATCTCCTCTTTAAACTGTTTAGCTTTCCCTTTCCATTTTACCATTTCTTTTTTTCAAAATAAATTATTGTTTCAAGATAGAAAGGGGTTGAGGAGTCGGAAAAGAAGCTAGAATTTGCCAGAAACAAATTACTAGCAAATTTAAATACCAATTGTTCTGTCAGTGTTCTTTTCCTGGTGCTTCTCCTTCCTTTTCTTGTGTTTGTGTGTTTTCCTCTTAACCAATGCATATTTCTTCTGAGAAACACCTCCTTCCTTTCCTACTAAAATGTAGTTTGAAGCCTGCACAACAAAGCATGTGCACCACTCTGAAGCTATTTTAAAGCAGTCAGGATCCAATCAGCTGCACTGATACGTTGTAACATTCTTATACAAAATAAAAAAGTAACATGTGTATACAAAGTAACATGCTTATAAAATTATGCAGCCAAAAAGTGACAAAAATAATTAAGAAAATTAATTATGCTTAAATGACCACATTAAAAATCCCCCAAAGTTACTTTGCTTTTTATACTGTACAAAACAGTACAGTACTCTGATTGTTAGTCTACAACTGCCTAACCATTGTTTTGCTACAATTATGCAAACTGGTTTTAACAAATTTAAGATCTAAGGAGTTTATATTGGTAATCTCTTCAAAAGAATGAATAACCTCATTTATAATACAAAGAAAGATTCTGGGAATGCCTTCAAAGTGATTTTTATTGTATGTTAATTCATTTAAAGTGCACATGGAAGAAATATATACAAATCCAAAAACAGAAAGATTCAGATTCAGAAGAAACACTAGCTGAGCTGTCTATCCAAGTAATAGACTAAAGAAACCTGAACAATGAAATACTAGCTCTAATCAGGAGGTGAGGTTTTCCTCTCTTGTAGATTTTCATAATACTAAAGACCAGTCTTAATTTTGTTTTTGCATTTATTTCTCCTCTAAAGATTGCTGAAGTTCCTTACCATTTAGTAGAGATTGTATGTCTCATGCATGTACTGTACAAAGGAATAGGGCTTGGATTGTGCTAGCATGATCACCATCTCGTATGTTTTGATACTTGCCCTGTCTTAAAATGCTTCTCAACTCAGTTTTCAGCAATAAGAATAGTCATCATCACCTATTATTTAAAAATGAAAATGATTTGCTTAAACAGCTTTTAATACCTGCAAAATAGATCTCATAGTTTATAACAAATGGTGTAGGAAAAGTCCCTTTTAAAATAAAGTGGTAGAACCACATTCCTTATATAGTAGAAGGAAATATTTTTAGAATTAAAATTATTAATTAGGATTAGAATACTTTATTTGGCAAGTGTGATTAGACACACAAGGAATTTGTCATCGGTTTATAAGCTCTTGGTGTACATGAAAAACAACAAACTAATTATAATTGAAATAATACCAATAAGAAAAGGTAATAGAAAGATGAGAAGGATAATAACAATGCAGCCATACTACATGGATAACTATACTGAGGGAATTAGCTGTTCAGCAGATTGCAGGCACAAGAGAATATTAGTAACCAAAGTCACCATCTAAAATATGCTAAATAAAAATTAATAAGCTTTAAATATTTTGTAACACATTATTTCAGATGATGAAATAAAAATGGAACTACTGAGCCCCAACCAAACAAAACATATTTGAAGAAGAATGTGAAAAACATATTTGAAGAAGAATGTGAAAAACATTTGAAGAAAAGAATGTTTTGCCAGTCATTATTAGGGATGGGTCTATTAAGTTTTGAAATTGGGAAGTTCTAAAATAGATATGATGAAAAGTCTTATGGAATCATTTGTCTATTTGATGCAAACATCAGGACAAGTAAACTATTGTGCACATCAACTGGCCATTTTTCCACTCTTTCATAAAGATCAATAAATATAGTGTTATAGATTCATCATCTCAGTTTGCATCAATATCTAAAACATTACCAAAGCAATTGTCATTACAAGTTGAATGTGCACACTCTGAATATTAGATATTGTGATGCTGGCCTGGAAACCAAGAGATTGTGAATTCTAGTTCCATTTTAGGCATGAAAGCCAGTTAGGTGATTTTTCGACCAATCATTCTCTCTCAGTTCATTCCACCTCACAGAGTTGCTGGGAAAATAGGAGCAGGATGGAGTATTATGCTTGTTTGCATCTCTGATTTGCTTAGAAATAATGAAGATGTATAAACAAACAAACAGTTGTTATTTGTTTTTTATCATTTCCAAGTCTCACAGAATATACAGTATCTCCTAACTACAGAAGGAAAAAACAAAATTCAGACTAAATAAATAGGTTTTCTTTTCCCTATATGATTGTCTAGAGTTGAATCCTGGGAACAATTAAATTAAATCCTTGTTGGAAAAATAAACACTCCTGGGGCAGCAAAGATATGTTAAATACACCTTCCTCTTTGGTGAAAATCTCTTTGTCTGATAAATTTTGAAAACATCAGGTATGACCAAATAAATGTTAAGGGCTAAATTTGCATCCAGAAGCCAAATATATATATGCAGGCAAATTGTAAGCCACCACAATAGCTAAATATGTAATAAGTAACAAAATTGCTTGCTTCCCCAAGAAGCTGGCATGAATATCACTTGTCTAAATGCAAACTGAGAAAGTTTTGTTATGTTATTTGCACTCTTCTTACTTGTGTGCCATATGGATGTCCATATACGTTCATACAACATGTTTAATTAATATAGAGAGCAAAGGAAAAACACAAAATCAAAAAGGAATTCAACCATAATACTATTTTTTTCTGTTGCAATTAATTTTATGGCAGCCTTTCTGGTAAGAAGACTTGGAATATTCAATAGAAGAAATGCATAATAGTCTCAAGTTTTACAACAGACACACGCACACAAACATACAAACTCAAATTCATATTCCAATGGCATGGACATATGAATGAAATTTGATTGTTGTTTTGGTTCCTTAAAGTACATTTTTAAAACTATACCCAGTTCTTATATACATTTATGTTTCCACTCACAGAGTAGAATTTTAACCAATTTCAGAGTTACAGTTAATTGTACAAACACATTATAATTTATTCATTTCATTTATATTATATTTAAACTGAAGAAAGAAAAAAAGAAGGAAGGAAGGAAAAAGGAAAGAAAAAGAAAGGTGTTATTGAAAAATTTGCATAAAGGTAAGAATTGAAGAAAAATTGCACTTCAGTTGGCATACTTTTTTTTAAAATCAGGTTCTTTAGTTTTGTAACAAATGTTAACAAAGTCAATCTATTTTCCTAGCTTCAGTTTCAAATCAACATTTAAACACAATGGCAATGTCAGATGTATTACTGCTAATTTTTTTATATTAAACTGTCTGTCACAAGAGGGGCAACTCATGGTTGATTTGCTCTGATATTATTACCATATTATTGTCATGTAGGTGTGCTCCTATAAATTAATTTATTGTTCAGCCACACAATTATGAACATTTAAATCTTCAGATATTCAGAAAATTGTTTTGTAACTAATCATCATTTAAAAGGCAAAAGATCAATCAATCCATTTAGAATTATATATTGGAAATAAAACTGAGTGAAAAGCACATGAAATGGGAACATGCAGGCTTACAGGAAATTCATTATTTCTCCTCTTCATCTTAAAATTAAATTAATTAGGATCCATCATTTTACAAATCGTATTTATCAAAAAGATCTTGTTCCATATATTTAGCTGTTTAAATCTATGTTTAATATTATTTCAATCACATTTACAAATACATTTCTTTCTAAGATCTATCTGAACCACATTATAATAATTAAAAAATAACTGTGGGAACACCATAACTTGCAGAGGGCATAGTTTGAGAGCTCACACGTTTCAGGGAAAGTGAGCAAAAATACCCAAGGCTTTATTGTACCACTTTATTTTGGTACAATAAAAAAACAAATTATGACATTCTACAATTAAAAACACATATCAGTATTTATATTAATAGATTAGCAGAGCAATTGATGATATGGGCAATGCAGCTCTGTACTAATTTATCATAAATTCCCTTCTTTCTCCATAATTTAACCATTATTCCAAGGCCACAATTGTGTTGGTATAGGAATATATTTATTTTTAAATGACTGTTTTTGATGTTAGCAAAAGGAGTATAAATTATCAACTGTTTACATAATGTCTTTTGAATTCTGCTTCTTTTACAGTTTGAATGATTTTATACTGGAGTGCATTCTGGAAAGGAAAATAGTAACCCAAGTTGCACAGACCTAGAGGAAACATTTCCTGCTTTAAGACTAGTAAGTAAGCCTTAACTTGTAAATTTTAGAATTATTGTAAAGAAAGAAGAAAGTGATTTATCATACTACAGATATCCATAATGGCAATTTCATATTCACCAACTGAATTTTGAATAAGGAACTGGGTTGATAACTTTCTATGTTAAAACTAAGGAAGTAAGATCACTTATTTGGAAAACTTTCCTTCACTGAAGTAATGATGTAAAAATATTGGATTTAAACCCTAATTTACATATTCATGAATTAATGAGGAATAGGAAGCAATATTAGGATTCAAATGAAAGGTGCTGTGTTAGGCACAGTCATAAGCATTAGCCTGGTGGTATATTGTATTGTATTGTATATAGGTAAAATATTACGTAGAAATGATAACATTCTTATCGTAGTTCTATTAAAAAAAGTAATGTCAATATACAGGCTACTGAATCTGCTCTTGTTTAGCTTGTACTTCTGTATTTTTCCAGATATATCCTGTACTATTGTATGAAACATGGATAATCAATCAACAATCTCTGATTTTCTGCTCTTTGGCTTCTCAGAGATACGAGAAATACAAATATTATACTTCTTAGCTTTCTTGGTGTTGTATTTAGCAATTCTGATAGGGAACCTCATCATCATCTCTGCAATCATTTTCAACCATCAGCTGCATACTCCAATGTACCTCTTCCTGTTGAGCTTAGCCATACAAGATCTTATGAGTGCTTCAGTCATTGTCCCTAAATCCATGGCCAATATTCTAATGAATACAAGACAAATTTCTTATCTGGGATGTGTTTGTCAAGTTTTCTTTTTTGTTCTTTCTATGGGATCAGATTTTTGGATACTCCCAGTCATGGCATATGATCGCTATGTTGCTATTTGCAATCCATTACAATATCAACGAATAATGAACAAGCAAGTCTGCATTTACATGATTCTTGCTGTATGGGTGAGTGGCTTTCTAAGTGCACTGCTGCATACCTCTTTTATCTTTGGAGCCCCTTTGTGCTCCAACATAATCAAACAATTCTTCTGTGAAATCCCACAGCTACTTAAACTCACATGTAATGGTTTAAACCAAAATGAAATCAAACTAATTATAGTCATTTGTGTAATAGGCATAGGTTGTTTTTTCTTTATCATTATAACTTATGTGTCAATTTTCAGTGCTGTTCTGAAAATGCGTTCTTTGGAAGGAAGAAAAAAAGCTGTCTCTACTTGCTTACCTCATATTATTGTTGTTTCAATTTTCCTATTTTGTATATTTGTTGCTCATCTGAGGCCTTCCCCTGATTCACCAGATTTAATCACAACTGTATTGTATTCCATTGCCCCACCTCTTTTGAATCCTATCATTTATAGTTTGAGAAACAAGGACATCAAGATTGCCTTGTCAAAACTATTAAATATGTCAGAGTTATCCAAGAAAATATCTTTGCGTTTTCATACTTAAGTATCAAAATATGTGGATGAAAAACATTATAAATTCCAATCATGAGATCACTGACAAAACTGGACTATATTTTTCATTAGCAGGATAGTTTAAATGTAAATTGATATTTGAGAGAATGTAGCAGAAAGGACAAGAGGGAAAAACCAGTTGTGCGGATAGTTAATCTGATTATTCTCTATTAATTTTATTGGAATGTTAATAAAGTTGTTTTGAAACTGTAACAAATAACATGTATCACACTACAATCATGGAGACAATGGGTCAAAAAAGAAAGTGTTAATGGAAAGTGGAACCCAGGAAAAAATAATTTCTAATTTTTAAAAATAAGTCATTTGGAGAGAGAAAAAATCCAATCCTACATATTTATACTTGAAATGGTTAGTGTTCTAAATAACTCTTCTTTGCAATTCAGAACTCTAAGACAAAGTCCATCAAAGTAAGTATTTATTAGTGAAGTCATATTGGCACCTCTGAGGAAAACCTGAATCTGAAATCCCACATTTCCCCCCACTCACACTAAAATTCACACCTTGCCCTGTCCAGGGACATTCACATCACATGGCTCAATCAACCTCCTGTCTCAGCTGCTGCCAAACTTCATTCAAGTCCCTCCAGGTGCCAGCAGCCCAACCTTGATCTCCTATGAAAGAATGTTGTTATGACTATACTCCCTTCGCTACTCTCCTGTTATCACTGTGGTAGCCCTGTAAAGTTTGGCCAAGGCGGACAGAAATGATGTCTCAGGAAGATTATTATTATTTGTAAAGAACTACCAATTTTGCATTATTAGTACCATTCTTAAGGAAATGTGGCACTTGAAGACTAGATATACAAAGTGTTGGAATAAACTACCCAAAGCACAGCTTAGTTTTTAAAAATTTCCTAAAATTCAAATATATCATTTTACCTGTAGGTTTGGGAGTGGGTAGGTGGGTAGGTAAGAAAACTGACTAAGCAACTTCCATGAATGCAAGCAATGCACAAACGAACAAAACACAAATTCTTTAACAGCTGAGATTCTGTGGCTTAAATCTATTGACAAATTGAATCTTTCTAAGACTGCAGGAATTGCATGTGGATCCTATTTGCCTTGTTTGTCAACATTCTGACCCCAAAAACTGTGATTGCAACAGGGACATAATAGTTGGTAAATCTAATTTGTTGGTAAGTCTAGTTTGATTTTATTTTTCTACATAGGATAACAATTTTTCTTGCTCTTTCCAAGTATCAGAGGATTGGAAAACATTTTTTTCATTCCCATAAGTCTTCTTTCACTCAATCTCTATGACACATAAATTTGTGCCACTAGTTATATAAAATAGTGGACACAATCTAGACCATTAGAATCCTGCATACTTTTGTTTGAAGAGATCTCTCTTTCTCAGTTAATCCTTGTTCACCTCCCCCTGAAAAAAGTATAGGCTTATCTTACTATGGACTTCTAGTAAAATCACCGATATCGCTAAAGTTTAAAAAGGTCTTGCAAGAGCTTAAGCAATGTATTCTAGATCTAGTTTTACCCAAAGGATAAGAACATACTTTCTTGTCATAGTGACATTGGACTATTGGAACAGCCCTTTATCTATACCTAAATATTTAGATAATATTTTTTCTGTCCTTTACATAAAAGCTTTTATTCTAACCAGCTTTGACACTTTGCCATTAAGGATTCTGTATGGGAAAAACCTTCTTCATAATCAAATCTGTCCTGTAGAGGGTGCTGAATTAACATTTGTGTTCTACTGAGTTTCCATTGTAGCATTGATGGCACACTGAATTAACAAGAAAACATAATCTTTGTATTAGCTGACACATCTTTAGAACTCTCAAGAATGGTGGCAAATAGGGTTCAATCAAGCCATACAAAAGAAACTTGTGTTATAATCAAGATTCATTATTTTGTCCCATTTTAGAAGGCATAAACCAACTTCTTCTTTTTAAATATTTTAATTGACATTAATTGGCAGGTCTCTTTGCAACCCCACCCCCTCTCTCTTTCTCATCATCTTATCCATCTGCATACCTTCATTATGATTTTTGGAGGGATTTTTGCTTACTCCCTCCTTCTTCAGGCCATTCTTTTAATCTAGATCACAATGAACCAGAATCAGATACGTTTATCTATTGAAAACATGAGGTTTGGGCAGACAAATCAGTGGAAAGCCAAAATAATACATGAAATTAATAAATAAAAATAATGGTGTTTCTTAGGTTTGATAGTGACTGGGTTGAGAAAATATAACTGATACCTTCCGAGTTCTATAGTGATACTCAGTGGCATGATATGCCACTCAGCATTGTGGTATTCAATTGTCACTTGAAATGCACCTCTATAACAGAAGTTATAACTTCTGTTAATTTGTACATTGGCAGATGAACATTTGCAAGGTAACCATGGTGCAATTATAGTGGGATGCTTCAAAGCTGAGAAAATCCAGTGTCAATTATACTGAATAAAATAAATCTAGAAAGCTGATTTACTCTAATTTCAGAACAGTGATTGAAGTCAGAATTGTCTAAGCATCCTTACACATAATATACATAATAGCAGCAACACCCTGAAATTCCTGAAGATTTCCATGAAGCTATTGCAAACTAAGCTGATGGCCTCTGGAGAAGAACTTGATGAAGTTGAAATCAAATGGGGTGACTCATTGTCACCTATTATTTGTACTATTGATAGCACCGCTAACAAGCATTTTGAACAAGACAAACTGTGGCTATAAATTGGCTAAAAAGGGATTGAAAAATTCCCATTTGCCCTATGTGGATGATTTAAAATTGTTTGGAAAAAAAAGCTGAATTGAGCTCACTGTTGAAAAGCACTGAAGAGTTTAGCAAAGACACTGAAATGCAATTTGGCATTGACAAAGAAAAAAATGTAGAAGATGACCGATTCAAACTTTGTAATAAAGAGCTGATAAAAGCAGTAACACCAGAAGAAAGGGATAAGAACTTAGAACTTTGTAAGTTTCTGGTCTGTTGCACAACCAGGTCAAGGAAGCTATTTCAACAAAATACAAAAAGTGACTCAGGAAAAACTTGAGATCAAAGCTAGGGGAGGGAATATCATAAAGGCAATTAATACCTAGACAGTACCTATAATACAATATTCAGCTGAAATAATTGATCGGACACAGATAGAATTTGATAACTTGGATTGAAAGACAAGAAAACTAATGACAATGCACCATGCTCTACACCAAAAAAGTGATATTGATTGCGTGTATGTGCCAAGAGCTCATTCATTTCATTTCATTTATTGAATTTATAGGCCGCCCAGTCCCGGAGGACTCTGGGTGGCTTACAGAAATGAGAAATATAGAAAAGGGGTTAAAACAATAAGATACAACAAGATTAAGAAACAGCACAACATACACCCAGTCTAAGCGGGGCTGGACCTCAATCAAGAGGTCAACAGCCCTAGGCCTGCGAGAAAAGCCAGGTTTTAATAGCTTTACAGAAGGCCATGAGAATGGGTAGGGTCTGGATCTCTGGGGGTAGCTCATTCCATAGGGCCAGAGCAGCAACAGAGAAGGCCCTACTCTGAGGCGTCGCCAGCCAGCATTGTCCAGCTGAAGGCACCTGGAGAAGGCCCATCCTATTGGTCTTAGGGAGGTATGCGGCAGAAGACTGTCTCGTAGGTATCTGGGTCCTAAGCCATATAGGGCTTTAAAGGTGATAACCAGCACCTTGAATTGTGCTCAGAGACCAATGGGAAGCCAGTGCAGCTCGCGGAGGATAGGTGTAGTAAGGTACACCAAGGTACACCCAATATTCCTCGTGTGGCTGCATTCTGGACTAATTATAGTCTCCGAACACTTTTCAGGGGCAGCCCCAAGTAGAGCGCATTACAGTAATCCAGTCTTGAGGTGACGAGGGTTTGAGTGACTGTTTGAAGTGCCTCCCTGTCCAAATAGGGCTGCAACTTGTGCACCAGGCGAACCTGTGCAAAGGTCCCCCTAGTCACAGCCGACAGGTGATGTTCCAAAGTCAGTTGCGGATCCAGGAGGACCCCCAAGTTGCAGACCCTCTCTGAGGGGAACAAATTTTCTCCTCCCAGGCTTAAGGACAGACTAGTTGGACTGTCCTTGGGGGGCAACATCCACAGCCATTCGGTCTTGACAGGATTGAGTACGAGTTTGTTGAGTGCAAGCTCAGGATGGCAGAGGAATCTTACAGGTGAAACAAACTGTGGAAGAGGAAAAACATGGCTTAAAGAAAGCAAAAGAGCCTTTACTAAAGGAGATGGACAAGGGAAATCTATTGAAAACAATGAGCTTGAAAGGAAAATATTGAAATAAAACAATTGAGCATTAAGTTTCTAACAGGAAAAAAAATGCTATGCACAATCAATACCTGAAGGACATTGAAGGAAAAGCATACACAAAGCTAACATGGAGCTGATTGAGATCAAGGGTGCTGAAGAAAAAAACTTTGGCTGCTCAAGAACAAACCTTGCAGTCTAATTTCATGAAAGCAAAAATTCAATACATCACCAACAACAACAAATGTTGCTTATGTGAGAAAGATGGTATTAACACTTCACATAATCTTGATTCTATCCCTCTGTTTATGTAGCCTAGAACTGTGTTGGCTTTTTTGGCAGCTGCTGCACACTGCTGGCTCATATTTAAATGGTTGTCCACTAGGACTCCAAGATCCCTTTCACAGTTACTACTGTTGAGCAAGGTACCACCTATACTGTACCTGTGCATTTTGTTTTTGTTGCCTAAATGTAGAACCTTACTCTTTTCACCATTGAAAACCCTTCTGGTACAAAACCCTTCTGCCCATTAAAATATGGGCACTTAAAGCTGGAATTTGACTTTAGGCTTATGAAGCATATGGCTCTGGATCATAGGCAGTTTTGTAGCAATGAAGTTTAAGTAAGACACAAAAACCTGACCAGAGTGATAGTGTAAATGCCCTCCCAAAGACAATCACAGAAAATAGAGTTTGGAACCCTTTGTCTTTTTCCTATAGAAAGGTCTGAAATCTCTGTTTATGCTTGAGTTCTTAGCAACCAAAAATTCAAGACTACAACAAAACAAATATGTAATAATCCCATGGATGGCGCACAACATTATTCCAGACCTCCTTGTGTTTAGCTTCTCTCATAATTTGTAAGATAAGCATAGTGTTCTATTAGCTACAGTGACTGCAAGTTTTGACAATTTGCTAGAAGTCCTAAACAACATGATTTCCTGAGCTGAATTTAAAATTCAGGTGGAGAATGGCAAATAGTAATCTACAATTTTAAAATAGGTTAAGGTATGAGGCAATGGTCTCCACTTCCTCCCTTCACTCATTTTAGTTTGTAATTGCACTTCTTAGACACTGTATCTCCCATGTCACCAAAAGCTCTTTGCACAAAAGGCTGGACATTCTCAAGGCAGAGGAAGAATATGGCATTATTGTTCCAGAAACTCTGGGTTCATGTCAGGTGTGCGACACCTCAGTGAAACATTTCAAGGATGGGGAGCAGATCAATTTTATTTTGTCACTTGGGGATCTTTTCCAAAGCACGCCACCTTCCAGCAGCTTTTATATACCTGGTTACAAGCAAGCATTATGAAGTCTTAGAGATATCTAAGTAGATACCTTCCTAGCAATATTTCTTAGAGGTAAAACAAGGATTTCTCTGATCTGCTATAGATCACATAGGCAGGAAAAACAAACTAAAATAAGTCAAGTCTATTATCTTTCAACCCTGTTTGTTATCACAGCTAGAGAGAGAATTGATTTATCATTTTAACTCTGAAAATGGCTTTTAATATGATTTCCTGTTTTTCTCAAAAGTGATGAGAAGGTCATACAAAATATTGAAATAATTGAAAAGTTCAAAATGTCAAACCCTGGTTCACCAGCATGACTTTAATTCTTCTTTATTATTCTCCTGTAAGGACACACAGAAAAATATATATGAAATTCTATACATACAAGCAAACAACTGTTTAGTTAAAGCTATATGTTCAGGATTGACTCAATAAACGTAATAAACCATTAAAGATCTTCATTATAGAATTAAAAATGCAATTAAATAATTAATGCTTTTTCCCCTGTGGTTTGCTTAGGTTGAATTTTGAAGTGAAGTGCTTTGGGAGAAGTCATTTAAGCTCTTGTGGGATCACAAGAGATCACTAGAAATCAAAGAGTATTTATTAAAAACTCCTACCAGTTTGATGAAAATTATTTCATCATTTGAAAGATTTCAGCAACATCTGGTATGACTGGGTGAATGTGCAACGTTGGGAGTCAAAAGTGTTAGTAATAGGACTTGAATTGGATGGATTGAATTAGTGATTTGTTATTTCTCAATTCCTTAGATAAACTGGTTTGAATGTCAGTATATTGAGAAATAATTTAATTATTTTTTTATTTATTTTTGTATATTTTATAGCACACTGTATTATTTCGCTTCTATAGAAAGAAAAGAGAATATGAAATGTTCAATAATATTTCAAATGTATATATGAAATTGTATATATTCAAGCACACAACTGCTTATTTGAGTCCAAATGTTGAGAGAGAGCATTTTAAACTCATTTTAAAATTACAAATCACCATAATATAAGCTAAGAATTGTAGATAACATAATACCGTATTAGAGTGCTTATTGTCACTGAAAGAAGACATTAAATAAAACTGTCATGATAAAGATAAATAATTCAAAATATGATTCTACTGTTGTATCAAAATATCTTTTTAAAATACACTTCCCATGTGTATGTATTCCTATCTCCTGAACAGGAAGTTTCTTTTTAAAAAATTACATGAAATTAGAAAGCTTTTCATTTTGGTTTCACAAAACAGTTATTCCTCAAGTTTATTTACATTTTTTCATTATTCTATTATAATTCAATATTATATCTTATTTAAAATCAGAAGTCTTAAATAGGAAATTCCAAATATAATTTTAAATTTTGATAATCAAAATGGTTCTTATATCAAAATTGATAAGTAAAATTTAAAACATATAAAAACTCAATAACTTGTAAATAAAAAATTGTTTTCATTATGAATATTCTGTTATTTTGGGTCACATTCATAATCAAAATGTAATTTGAACCATTATATGAGAGACTTGCAAATTTTTGAAAAATTTATCACTATATTTGCTTGGCAATTTTCATGGCAGTCCTAGGGGGCTCAGATTACCTTCCCTTCAAAAGATGATGGTGGGCTTCTAATCATTTATTTTTAATTCACTACATCATCAAAACATTTTTAAAAATAATTTCCTATCTGCTTGTCATTGGAGCATTAACTTGGAATACATATTTAATTGTAGATTAATTATTCTTTCAGTTTAGAATTAAGTTCTGCAATCCAAGCTACAACAAATTCCTATGATCTGAGATTGTCTCCCGATGGACAAGAGACAAGTGAACTTACAGCTCATCTCCCACTATATTGTACCTCCTATAAGAACTCAATGATCCATTTTCTAATTCCTTACCTTGTAAAACATCCAGGAAATTCTTTTTTCTGTACAGTTTTTTTCCTCTCTAAGGTTCTTATCGAAACATTATGATTCAGTCTCCTTCATGTAACTATTTTTTTTTAATACTGGCTGTAAAATTAAGCAGGTTTTGGTCTTCCACTGATGAATCTACTACCAATTGTGATATTAGCCATGGGGGCACAGTGGTTAGAATGCAGTACTGCAGGCTACTTGTGCTGACCACCGGCAATCTGCAGTTGGCAGTTAAGTATCAGTGGCTCGAGTTTGATACAGCTTTCCATCCTTCTGAAGTCAGTAAAATAAGGACCCAGATTGTTGGATTGCAATATGCTGACTGTAAACAGCTTAGAAAAGGCTGTAAAGCACCATGAAGTGGTATATGTCCAAGTGATGTTGCTATTTTATCTTGTTATGCTTTTATTTTATTTTTAATGTGTTTTTGTTTAAAATTCTGGTTAGTGACCATATTAAAAATATTCATTCCACATGAAATATTGATTTTATTCCTATCATGACTAGCCTCATATTGTATATTGTATGTATGTTTGCATTTACAAGTATTCACAGTAATTTTTGCCTGTCCTTTTTACCAAAATAAGTTTACATTTATTGCAATTATTAATTATTTTGAGTTGACAAAATTAACAGCATCAGTATGATTATGTGCCATCAAGTTATGTAAACTCTTAGAAACCATCTAAAATATTTTCTCTACTTACAGTAACACATTTCTTTCAAAACTGATGTTTGTTTGAGGAGAAGAGAATAGGAGGGAGAAAGATAATTTACAGAATCACAGTTTAAACACATTGTTAATATAGATATTTTCTTGCAGTTTGTTGGAGGAATATTCAGAAACAAACTTTAATCATCTTTATTTTCTAGATAAAGCGCTTGGACATATAATTCTATCTCAGAAAGAATATTGTGACATGGGAGTATACTCTGGCAAGAAATGTGGCAACAAGACTAATTAAGGCAATTTGGCTAATTATATTATATCTAAGAGATTGAAGTATTATGTAAAGGTGATGTATTAATCTGAATGCTGATTCTTTGTATGTATCACATATGCCTTTTAATATTGTATTTCCCTTTATCTATTTTATCCTGAAATTAGTTCCTGTATTTTATTTTCATCTCATTTTAATTGAATATTATCGTAACACTCATAACACAATCAAAATGGCTATTCCAAATTATTACATTGAAATTTGTCCAGAGAATTGGATTTAAAGTTCCAACTCTTAAAATTATGGAGATCAGAGCAGTAATTTGACAACTATACTTATATTTTTGATACAGTACCTTTTAAATATCTATTTAGGGACTTTATTTTCATTCCCATAAGTTGATAGGCATGGGAAGCAAAATTAGAATCAGTATCAATGATATTACCTCTAATCAGTTGTCACTGGTCTGAACTTTGAAATAGCATTGAATATATTCAAATGCAGACTAAAGTTCTCATCAGAAGTTCTGATGACAAACCTATTACCAAGATATTGGCCTACAAATGGCCTGTTGATTCTAGAATTGCACTCATGAACAGACATGAAAAAGGCTGCATTCAAAATGATTGTATTTTTTTTCTTTCCAGAGACATCACTTAGAATATTATAAAACATGGATAATAAATCGACTATCTCTGATTTCCTGCTCTTTGAGTTCTCAAAAATACATGAACTACAAATGTTATATTTCTTTGCTTTCCTGGCATTGTATTTGGCAATTCTAATAGGGAACCTCCTCATCATATCTGCAATAATTTTGAACCATCATTTGCATACTCCCATGTATCTCTTTTTGTTGAACTTAGCCATACAAGACCTTGGTACCACTTCAGTCATTGTTCCTAAATCCATGGCC
Organism: Thamnophis sirtalis; assembly: GCF_051295495.1. Lineage (NCBI taxonomy): Eukaryota > Metazoa > Chordata > Lepidosauria > Squamata > Natricidae > Thamnophis > Thamnophis sirtalis. Next base: position 110,535,386 of record NW_028261384.1, read on the forward strand.
AATATGGTGATGAACACACGACACATTTCTTATCTTGGATGTGCTTCTCAAGTCTTCCTTCTGGTCTTTTTTCTGGGATCTGATATTTGGATCCTTACAGTCATGGCCTATGATCGTTATGTGGCCATTTGCAATCCATTACATTATCAAACAATAATGAACAAACAAGCCTGCATTTACATGATTCTTGCTGTATGGGGTAGCAGCTTTCTTAATGGATCATTGCATACTTGCTTTACATTTGGAACAACTTTTTGTTCCAATAACATCAATCAATTTTTCTGTGACATCCCACAGTTACTTAAACTTACCTGTTCAGGTTTTAACCAAAATGAAATCAGACTAATAGTGTTTGTTTGTGCTTTAGGATTTTTTTGTTTTTTCTTTATTCTTTATACATATGTGTCTATTTTCACTGCTGTGCTGAAAATTCGCTCCTTGGAAGGAAGGAAAAAATCAATTTCTACTTGCTTACCCCATCTTATTGTGGTTTCCATGTTCCTATTATCTGCATTTATTGCTCATTTGGAGCCTCCTTCCAGTAATCCAAATTTAGCATCAACTGTAATGTATTCCCTTATCCCACCTCTTTTGAACCCTATTATTTATAGTATGAGAAACCGCAGTATCAACCTTGCCCTTTCAAAAATTTTAAATAAGAACAACTCTTAAAAGGGAAAAACTGTTCTGTTTTGTTTTACTTTATAAGTACTTATTTTGTTTGGTGATTGTATCTATGGCTCCATTAGCTCCAGACTTAGAATTGTAAATGAAACTTGAGTCTATTTCTATGTGCCCAATGAACCTAAATGTCAATTTTAAAGAACTTGCAGATTTTATGGCTTTCCTTTTGACATCTATTAGATGAATGAAGCCACACAAAGCTGAGAAGTACCTCAGTCAATTCCTATTCAGCTTGATGGATTTCTCACAAATAGAAATATTTTTATCATTTCATCTTAGCTATGCAGAGAGAAGCTATTGAACTAACATGTTCATGATTCATCATTTGGGACCATGTTTAAGCAACATGAAGAATGCTGTGGACCATTCATTGCTGGGATAGACCGAACTGAATCTGCTGTTTTGTATAATTTTCGATTATTTATTTTTTTTAGAAAATTTACACTGCCACCTACTCATGTGTGACAACTCAAGGAGGCTAAATTTAGACACATACATTCCATTTTTTTAAAAAAATCTGGAAACACTGCTCTGTTGTTTTGCAATCAAAAGTAATGTGATTACATATGAGAATAGGCAAGTGTCATGTAAATGTATATAAATAAATCTCTATTTATCCTACATTGCCATTTTGGACATTTCAATCTCATTATCTCTAGCATAGATATGAAAAGGTAAGCATCAGGACATTATGGAGTTCATGAAAATTTGTCAGTAGACTAAAGAGATTGCAAAAGTTACCAAATTAAATTAATCTATAGTATGGATAAGTTGTTCAGACTATTAACTGAGTTAAAAAACTATTTCCATGACCCTACACAATAAAAATGGTGTAAGCAGTGAATATAAATTCAAAGACAGACTGTGGACCTTCATTTGTCAAATAGGGTCAAATAGGGTCCAAAGAATAGAATGCATTTGTATTAGAGAGCTATTTAAGTCTGAGAGATGTATGGTGATTCTCCTTAGAACTGTGATGAGTTAAGCTCTTCTGGTGCTCATGCATCAGAAAGTAATACAAGGTGCACATCAAGTAGCCTGCCAATTTATTATTTCAGAACTGAAATGGCATAATGTTCAGAATTTCCATATAAAACATTGTACACTTTTAATGGTTGGTTCTCCTTACTATCTTTTCCCAGTATGGATATATTGGTGTAAATGTTTATATGTATATGTATATTTTCATGTCTATGTTCAAATAAATATCCTGTGTGAATATAAACTTGGATCAGATTCAAATGTGAGTTTCCAATTTTGAGACTCAAGGAGGGCATAAATAATTGAGATATGCATTGGAGGTTCAAGACAAATCATTTTAGTCCAGATAGAAATTGGATTAAAAGAAAAAAAAGTCTGTAAAATATGGTTGGAAAGGTGAAACGGCTGTTTCATTTTAGGACACAAAGTGATGACAATGGCAGAAGTCACTGCCAGATTTCAAGTGGATATTTTCAAAGAGAAGAAAATTCTTCCATCAACAAAAAGAGTTTATTGCAGGAGGTTAGTTAAAATGTGACTGTTTCTGAAATACAATAAATTTTTGGATCCCAGCTTTTTTGACTTGGCCTCTGGGGCACTAACCGTAGTTTGTGCATCCTGAGAAAATATGTGTCAACTTTCCAAATAACATCCAAAATTAAATCAGAGTCCAATGCAACATGCTACTCAAAATTCCAATTTATTAAGAGAGCCATGCTGGCACATCTGAAAACCCGAATCTGAAGTTTCTTCTGTTTTCCCCTCAAAGTTAAAGTTCATGGTTTTGCCCTCACACCCACAAGTCCATCACATGGTCCAATCTTCCACTGCCATGCTGGCAGATCCATCTATCCAGTTCCGGTCAGATGCAGAGTTGCCGAGACAAAGGATGACCTTGGCCATCTAGAAATGAATTTTATTTTCGCTATGTAACATTCTACTTTTTATTATCCCAACTCCCAACTCCCCACTAATGAAACAGCATAGTAGAAAGAAGTGTGGCAGGTCAAAGATCCAAAATGAACATGGCTGCAGGCCTGACAATATGACAATGATGATTCCTCAATATCATTCCAAACAGAAGCCATGAAATCATTTTTACAGAGATAAACAAAGATGAAAATGAAATTGATTGATGGTTGGTTGGGTTTATAAGCTGCACAAGTCATAATAGACCCTGAGCATGTACACTCAAAAGTATTTATGTGTTTATATTTCTGCAGCCAGGTACAAAACCATACCTTTTTTAAAAAAATGAGAAAAATTATTGGCAAGCTCAATGCAACACAAATACAACTCATGTTATTTATTTGTTTGTTTGTTTATGTATTAATTTGACACTCACTTTCTGGTTCAGGTGACTTCTCAATCTACATTAATTTAACTTTTTTAACTTCTCTAAATTGTCTATTCACAAATGGGCCTCTGCTTTTATAGCCTTATTAACTATGATGAATAGATTTCTGAAAGGAGCTACAACTAATAGAAAACAGAAATGATCTGCTGAAAAGATCAGCTGACATTGGAATAGTTTTTAACAGGTCTTGTTTCTTATATAACAATGATCTACAAGAAGGAGTAACCTGATCTTATCATAAAATTCATTGTTGAAAATATGC
>NW_028261384.1:110541169-110586169 GCF_051295495.1 Thamnophis sirtalis
ATACATCCATTTTAAGTCATTATAAATGACATCTATAATATTATAATTGTGGAAACAATGATTTGAAAGGCAAAGACATTTAATGCTAGGCAGAAGGCAGAAAAATATATCACCTGTTATTTAAAAGGTCATTTGGAGTAAATGTCCAATTCTATATATTTGTACTTGAAATTATGAGTTTCACAAAGATGAATCTTCTTTACAGAACCAGAAATGTTGCACTATCACTATGACTTATTTCATTCTTTGACAAAGTGACTGAATTAGTAGACCAGATAAATGCTGTGGACATAGTATATTTAGACTTCAGCAAGACATTCAATAAAATAGACCACAACCTACATTTTGGTCAACTAGAAAAATGTGAGATAGACAGCAGCATCACCAGATAGATTTTTAACTGGCTGACAAACCATATTCAAAGAGTAGACCTTAATGTTACTACATGGAGAGAAATAAGCAGTTGAGTACCACAAGGGGCCATCCTGGGCCCATTATTCTTCAATATCTTCACACATATCTTATTTGAGGGAATAGGAGGAGAACTCATCAAATTTGCAGATGGCACTAAGCTGGCAGGAATAGCCAACACCCCAGAAGACAAGTTCAGCATCCAGAAAAATATTGACAGACTTGAACAATGAGCAACAAAATGAAATTTAATATGGAGAAAAACGAGGCTTTACACCTGAGCAGGAAAAATCAAAGGTACAAGTAGAGATTAAGTGAAATCTGGTTCAAAATAGCAATCATAAGAAAGACCTCAGAGTCCTAATGGATGATCACTTAAACATGAGTTAGCAGTGGATGGTAGCAGCCAAAAAAACTTAATACAATCCTTGGTTGTATATACAGAAGCATGGAATCAAAATCATTTGAAGTAGTAGTACTGCTTTATAAAACCTTAATAAAGTCCTATTTGGAATATTGTATCCAGTTTTGGTTACCACATTACAAAAAAGATGTTGAGACTTTGGTAAAAAGCAACAACTAAGATGATTAAAGGCCTGGAGACTAAAACATATGAAAAACAGTTGCAGGATTTTGGTTTGCTAATCTAGAGAAGGAAGGAAGGCTGAACGCCTAGAAATTGAGGCCTTTGAACTATGGTGCTGAAGAAGTCTCCTGCAAGTCTCTTAGACTCCAAGGCAATCAAACCAGTCAATGCTGGAGGAGATCAACCCTGACTGCTCTTTAAAAGACCAGATCATGAAGATGAAACTCAAATACTTTGCCCATCCAATGAGAAGGAAGGACTCACTGGAAAAGAGCCTAATGCTGGGAAAGATTGAGGGCAAAAGAAGATGGGGATGACAGAGAATGAGGTGCTTGCATGGAGTCACTAAAGCAGTAGGCATGAGCTTAAAAGGACTCCAGAGGATGGTAGAGGACAGAAAGGCCTGGGTGAACATTGTCCATGGTGTCATGATGGGTCAGACATGACTTCGCAGCTAACAACGAGACATGTAAGATGTTTTCAAATTTCTTATTGTATATGTAATGTTTTTTTCTGCTATTGGGTTTTTATTATACTGCCTTGTATGAATGCTGAGGGAAGGGCATAAAATCTAGCTCTAAAAAAGTGCTATTCTGCTCTTAGGAAAGGTTATGTAACAGATGATCAAGTTAGGTTGAAGGGCAGGGTCAGATGCATCATCAAACTAGAATACCTATGCTCCTGAAAGATGCATATCCAGTTCTCCTTGATATCCATTGACTCTTATTGGTGCTATTTTGCCTTGACTCTTAGTATATCAAATTCTTATGTACAGTTTGCATGCAAAAAAATTCACTGTGCTTTCTGAATTCTGTCCTGGATCCTAATTTCTTGTTCCTGACAGTTTAGGTCTTTCAGATACCTTGCTGGTTTATATATACCCCAGCTAATTCTATTTACACTGTAGAGCATTATCCTATTAACTTCTAACTGGAACACTATGTCTCTTATTCAGTTGATAACTAATTTCTTGGCTTTATCATAACCTAGTGAGGTTAAGAACAATAGGAAAAAAACATATAAGGCCAGCTTCTGCTCTACTATCTGTTTCCTGAGAGAGGATAAATTATCTATCAGGACTAGAGAGGTCAAACCCACAGGGAAGAATTGAATTTCAGCCAGAACGTTATCATCATCTTCTAGATCTTAACCTAGATTTGAAGCATCCCTGTCTTAATTCTCAGCTGAGCATTTGATATCCCATTGGGTGTGGCTAAAATTTATTGGAAGACTTCTATTTGTACAATGACTCCTGTTTGTGACCCATAAAGTATTTGGGTCCTTGAAACAATTCACTTAGTCCATAATTATCCTTGTAAAATATGTCTGCACTAATTGCCATCTTTTTGGACATTAATAGATTGGAGTGGATATATGACATAGGCTCCTACAGATGATTGCAATAGTTAAATGATAGGGAAGGGGTGCGAAGTTCATGCCTGGTCTGGTAGTGTCCTATTCTCTTAGCCTTACTTAGTCTTCTAGGACCTATGGAATCTCTGCTAGTGATAAATGGCTCAGTGGATGAACATTGAGGGTATCTTTACCCTCTCTTGGCCTATCATGACTGTGGAATGAAGTTAACCAGTTATCTGGAAATTTCCTTTTGGACCCAAGGAAGTAGAAAGGATCCTTGTTATTATAAGAATGGCCACCTGTGGTTTAGATCCAGGGCTCTCCTGGTTGATCAGGGACACCTAGTAGGGATATTTACATGGGTCCTGGTAAAAGTTAATTTACCCTTGAGAGATATGTGTTCCTGACACAATTTAAAGAGGCACTTGTGCATCTTCTTCATAAGGAGCCATTATTGGACCCTTCCATTTTAGATAACTTTTGTCCAATCTCCCCCATCCCTTTGAGTAATAAACAACTCTAGGAGTGACAATCTCTCTGTCTATTTTACATTTTTACTATTTCAAGTTTAACCCTGTTAAACTCTGCTTTTGTCTATTTTAACTATGCTTTTTAAGACTGCTATATGTTTTTTATTATAAACTGCCCAGGGTCACTTAGATAAGATTGGCAGTGTAGAAATCTGAAAGCTAACTATCTATCTATCAGATGTCTATATTGTCAATCTTACTTAAATAAGTAAATAAATAAATTTTATTTAGCTAGCTAAATGAAGAAATAATAAAGTATATGTGTACGTGTGTAACGTGTGTGCAGAGTTAAATATTTGGTGAAGTGTTAGTTATTTTTTCATCAAATTAACAAGCAACATTTTTAAATGCTAATTTTTATCCATTTCTCTCACATATACAAAATTCAAGAATAGAAACTGCTTATTATCAATAAGTAGTTTTAATTAATCTCTTAGGGAAAAAATCAAGACAATTATTAGTTTCCAAGTTGTTCTTCAAGCTTGGAAGATTGGTTGGTCTCTAATTAAGGTGTGTAAAGTTCAGTAAATAAGTCATTAAATGAGACAATCAATTTATGTTAAAGTTTACTTTAACATAAAAGTAAATTCTTATGTAATGAGATTTATTTTTTAATGGTCCCCATAACATTATATTAAACTTAATGGAATAATACTATTTTAGCTTCTTTATTGGTACAGATTAGTTAGAGAAAAAATATATTCTTGGGATTATCATCTTTTCTAATTCATATTATTGATAGTAACCATCTTCATTATGTATTTGTGCTCCCAAGAGCAAAATTATTTTTTTTTTCTTTTCTATCTACCAATTAATCTGAGAATGCTGAAATGTATAATGCTGAAAATTATACCTTAAAAAAGAAATGTAATATATTCAACAGAGAAAATGTAGAGTAGCTCCAATATTTTTTTCAATTTACATTAATAAATATCCATTTAATTTTAATTATTTTATCAGTGACTTAGACTCTTCATATACCATCTGACTTCTAATAATATTTGTACATTAGCAATGAAATATCATAGAAGTATTGTGTTAAATTTTGGAAGTATTGACTTTGATGAAGAACCTGGAGATAGTTGGCAAATATTAAATAATGTCAGGATAGTGTGTGGAAGAAAGAATGTGTCACCAAATCATTTCTTGGTGATGAGACATATGGGAAAAGTATATAGAGATGGATGGATGGATGGATGGATGGATGGATGGATGGATAGATAGATAGATAGATAGATAGATAGATAGATAGATAGATAGATAGATAGATAGATAGATAGAATATAAATATAGCTATAGCTATAGCTATAGCTATAGATATAGATATAGATATAGATATAGATATAGATATAGATATAGATATAGATTTAGATATATAGATAGCTACCATGTTTCCCCAAAAATAAGCTCTAGCCTGATTTTAGTGTGCTTCTAATATAAGCCCTACCAAAAATAAGCCCCAGTTAAGTTGTTGTTGTTGTCGTTGTCATCATCATCATCGAGGAGTGAGTGTGGCCAGCAGTTGAGGTGGCAAGAGTGCAGGGTTAAAGGTATCTAGCAGCAGCCATAGCCCCCACAACACAAGTTGATTACCTGCCCAAGCAGCATGTGGAGGCAGAGGTGGGCGAAAAACACAAACCAAATGTGCCAAGTTCATGGATCAGAAGGGGCCAGTGGTGGCAGGAGGTTCATCTTTGCATGGCGCACTGGCAGCAGATGGAGGCAGAGGCAGAGTAAAGAAGGGAGGTGATCCAAATGTTCCATGCAGGCCGCAAGCAAGCTGAGAGCCAGTTGGATGGAGTGGGCAAGTGACCACAGGAGCCTTTCTTCATGTTTTTCAGCTTGTCTGAGGTCATGGGCATGCTGCAAGGGTTATAAGTCTGGGGACCAGATGTTAATTCAGCATTATTGTAGCTTCAATCACTGAATGAGTGGTTGTTAAGTGAGACTACCTGAATAAATATATAGAAACAGATACACATACCCAGGAAGATATACATACAGATATACCTACAGATAGGATCTCTTGTAGTTCTATTTAGATTCCTCATATGGTTAAGAGTTATGGTATGATTAAACATGTCACCATGTGGATTGTTGCCTTTATGTTTAAATGTTATTGCCCTTCATAGTCTTAAGCAGGGAGCCTAGTTATCTAATATAGACTTTCTTCACAATTTAGAATCCTCAAACTATTATAGTAGGTTCTAATTCACACATCAGTAGAGCAGGATGCCTCAGCAGCCCTTATTTTGCGTCTGGTGTTTCATAAAAAGTTCTTGAATTGTGAATATAATGGAGAAAGAGTTCAGGACATAAACAATAACTTTGCTCCTTAGAATTTTGCAAAGTCACTTTTAAAAAGGGGAAAAGTAGGAAATGTTTTTAAAACAATTGTTACCTTTATTGAAATGCCAGTTTACAGATATATGTGTGCTCATACATATGTGTGATTGAGTGTGCATACAAACATAGATACACACGAAGGAAAATGATCTAAAAATGATGAAAAATGTTGAAAGCTGTAGTTTAATAAGAACTAGGCCCCTCTGTTAGCAATGAATTGTATTAAAATGTATTAAAATAATATTTGTAATTGAAAATTATATATTTATTATCATTTAAAAGTTCATTTATTTAATACTGAATTAGTGAAACTCTTTTGTTTTTCTTCCTAATTTTTTCCTGAAAGTGTAGAATCCACATTTTTGGAGTTCAATTAACTGTTGATCCACTGGTTGTGACAAAAATTGATTAACTGGCTGTCACATGAACCTAACATTGTGGAGTGAAAGACAATGACTAGTCCAAAATCAAAATTCATGCCTAAACTGGAACTAGAAACAGTCACCTAATTTCTATCCTGGTACTAAATCCAGACCTAATTCTAACATATAGAGAAGTTCTAATAATATTCTGAGCCTCATAACAGGCATTTCTTCCAACCATTGTAATATTGTTTGTTTGTTTAAGTTTTACAATTAATTTGATTTAGAAATTGAAACATACTGCACTTTTTTTTAAAAGATTCCATAAAATTGGATTGTCTTTCCAATGTTCACTGGAGGGGCATTATAATTGTTATAATTCAAATGGCTTAAAACCTAATACATTTAGCACACTTCATTATTTTATTTCCTTTATCACCCCATCAAATGTATGTATGTGCTTTTCTGTGCATATGTATTTAGTTGAGACTCACATTTTTTCACACTTAAAAGAAAACATTTTAAGTTCTTTTCTTCTTTATTTATTTATGAAACACAACTCTTTAATATTCATATTTTTTGAAATTAATATTTTAGAGAGTGAGTGCAAATTAATATCAGTTTTTAATATTTTATAGTGGTGCCTAACTAATTCAGTATGAATTCATTAGGCAGACTTTGAAGATTTATGGTACCTCTTGCATGTATGAATATAACAAAAACATTTAATTTCTTTGTTTAAATTAAGAAATTGGCAACATTCATTTGTGATATATCAGATAAGTTTAGCACTTTTTATCGTGAAAAGGGAAGAATGATTCTAAATATCACATGTGAACAAGGTCATCAAAGAAATACATATGTCGTATAATCATATACAAGTTATACAGTTCTTAAGAAGAGTCTCATTAAATTAGAACACTTATTTATAGATTTGCATTGATACTGTTCTAAGTACATAAATGTATTACTTTAGATTTTCATCCAACACATTTTATTTCTTAGTGGATTACTGTCTCACTGAAACAATGTTTCTTTTAGCCTTTAAATATATACAAACATAAATATATACATAACCATGCAGATGCTATCTGTAAACAGCATATAAACAAAGTTTTTAAAAATGTTCCTTTATCTGTCCTTCAATGCATATTATTTATAAATTGTTTATCAAAAAATGACTTTGATTGTAAAAGGTTCAGTGTGAAAAATGTTTTCTTATTACCAACAGTATTTCTACACAGATATTATGTTTATACATTTGAACGATTAAGGCTTAAAGCATGGGGTTTTCCCCCCCCTGAAAAATTTCCAGGCAATGAGTTTCCACAGTCCTCGCTTGATATCTTTATTCCTCATGCTATATATCACTGGATTCATGCATGGTGGCACCACACAGTAGGCTACAGAAGCCACTAAGTCCATCTGGGATGGATTCCTGTTGATTGGCCGAAAATAAGTAAAGAGGCCAAAAATGAAGAACATGGAAACCACTATGAGGTGAGGCAAACAGGTAGAGAAGGCCTTCTGCCTAGCTTGTCTAGAGGAAATTCTTACTACTGCTTTGAAGATCTGTCCATAAGAATTAACAATGAAAACAAAACAGGCAAAATATAAACTGGCGCTGAAAAAAATAGCCCCAATTTCAATGAGGTACATATCAGAGCAGGAGAGCTTGAGAACTTGTAGGATTTCACAAAAGAACTGGTTGATCACATTGGAGCAAAATGTGTTTGCAAATGTGGCACCAGTGTGCAATATTGCTGTTAGAATGCCACCCATCCAAGCACAGCTTGCCATTTGGATACATCTGTGCCTGTCCATTAAAGTTTCATATTGAAGTGGATAGCAAATAGCAACATAAGGATCATAGGCCATAACTGTCAGTAGAAAAAAGTCAGATGCTGCAAAGAGAGAAAAGGAGAACATTTGGGCAGCACAATGAGAATAGAAGATTATCTTTGTTCTCATTAAGGAATTGGCTATGACTTTGGGAATGGTGACCGTAATATATCCCAGGTCAACAATGGATAGATTTAGGAGAAAAAAATACATTGGTATATGAAGATGAATATTTAGAATTACTGTGAGGATGATGAGTAGATTTCCCATCACACCTGAAATATAAATTAGAAAAAATACTAAAGCATAGAAATCCTGCAACTCTGCAACATCAAAGAAATCAACAAATACAAAATAGTTTGCCATGCTTTCATTGGACATTATTTAGAAAAAAAGAATATCTTATATATTGTTTCAGTGGGTTGTTTTTTTTCAAAAATACATTTCAGAGAAGAGGATCAACTGACATCAATAAAATAGAAAAAGAAGGATGATGTGGAAGAGACTGAAAGCAGAAAAGTAGTACTATGGAGTTTGGCTGCTATTTAATCCTCATTTAACTGAGAACAGACTGATCTCAATTGGATTTCATTGTTAGTAGAAATATATAAGAAGTAGAAGAAGTCATATCCTTTAGAGTGAGATATTTGTAATTTCTTCCTTGAAGAATTGCACCATGTTGAATATGTACATGCACATATGCATACTGTTAAGTATATCTTGTTTTGGAGACTAGAGTTGAATAGCTGAAGGTAGCAAGGAGTGTGCCTCTGAATTATCACACTATAAATCACAGCCACCAAAGTTAAAACAAGGTTAAATTTACTTGTGTTAACAAAAATAAAGTAGGATAAACATTCTCCAAAACAAGCAATAAGTAGTCTTGAAATATATACACAGTCTATGATACAATACGTTGGTTTACAGATGCTCAACTCACAATTCACCATGCAGACAGGTAACTAACATACAGAGTAGCCATCATCCAATATACAGTATTCAACTCCAATAACAAGCACAGAGAACATACAGGAACAACCAGGAACAAAAATTAGTATTCCTACTCCCTCTTACAGCTTATTAATGCAACAGCATCCAATCGCATCTCACTTGAGCATTTAAAGTGACAGATACATTATTTCAATCATGGCTTGTGTGTGTGTTTCTCTCTCTCTCTCTCTCTGTGTGTGTGTGTGTTTGTGTGTGTAGGTTCTGTGTCAGTATCCCTGGAGGGCACTTTAGGACTCATGCCTGGTGTAGTTCAATTTATCTAAGGAACTTTAGGTAAATTGTTGGACTGTGAACTTAATTCCAATTCCCTACTCAGGTACAATGCTCAGTGGTAAAGTGAATATATAAATTTCAATATAATCTATTTAGCAAGTTGGTTGTGCTAGTAAAATAGGGAGTAATCAATCAATCAGAATAGATCTGGAAGAGAATCTTGGAGGTCTTCCAGTCCAACCCACTGTTAAGCAGGAGACCTTATACTATTTCAGATATAAGTAGATATAGGTAGGAGGTGGAGAATAATGTATAATATGCACTTATCTGAACTCTGTAATTGATTCACAAAGATGGTGGGAAATATAATAAAACACATTTGAAAAATGGACTGGACTGCAAAACCTATACAGCACAGCTCAAAGTTTAATGAAAGGTTAATGCTCTTCATTAAACAATCACTCAATCAGAATATAGCTGGAAGGGATTTTGGAGATATTCTAGTCCAACCGCCTGCTCAAAAGGTGACCCATTTCAGACAAGTAAAGGTCCAGTCTCTTCTATGTGCCAGTCATAGAATGGGCAGTGTCAATATCCTTCACAGAATTAGATTTGAAGTTCCACTCAAGGCTTTTAACAATGTTCCTTTACTTAGTTTCTTCCATGGTCTTAGTTGCACTGTCTCCCTGGTATCCTGCTGAGTTAGGTTCTAGTCTTGAAGAACACTTAATTAATTGGCTCCAGATCAAACAAGGAGCAGAATATTTTTGCCCACTTGTGGTTGCATGTGGGAATGGGAGACAGGAGGATGTAACACAGCCTAGGTAATAGTTAGATAAGCGATACCTTGGGTCACAAGTGGGGGGAAAGGATGGGAAACTTTTCAGAAGGGATCCCCTCTAATTTTCCAGAAGCTGTAAAAGAGGAACAGAGAAATACTTTCATTTTTGCATGATTCTGTTTAATGTAACCCCACTATCAAGATGTTTCCAGTTGTGCTTCTTTTCATGTTTAATTTTTATGCAGATGAATTATCATTATTTTCCCCTGAAAATTCTTGCCGGAATGAGGAATATGTACTCTATTTTATTCCTGATTCTCCAAAACCCTTATGAGCTCTCCCCACTTTTCCTTGGCAAAATGTCTTATACAGAGCACATATTTGACTTCTTATGTCTACAGTGTACATCTGGTGAGGCATCATTATCCCCCCCCAAGAAACCCCTATTCATTTCTATTTTTACTTTTATTGAAATGCCAATTTACAGATATATGCATGCTCATACATGTGTGTGATTGAGTGTGCATACAAACAGATACACACGAAGGAAAATGATCTAAAAATGATAAAAAATGTTGAAAGCTGTAGTTTAATAAGAACTGGGCCCCTCCGTTAGCAATGAATTGTATTAAAATGTATTAAAATAATATTTGTAATTGAAAATTATATATTTATTATCATTTAAACGTTTTTTATTTAATAATTAATTGAACTCTTTTGTTTTTCTTCCTAATGTTTTCCTGAAAGTGTAGAATCCACATTTTGGGGGCTCAATTAACTGTTGATCCACTGGTTGTGACAAAAATTGATTAACTGGCGGTCACATGAGCCTAACATTGTGGAGTGAAAGACAATGACTGGTCCAAAATCAAAATTCATGCCTAAACTGGAACTAGAAACAGTCACCTAATTTCTATCCTGGTATTTTAACTTATTTTTGAAAACAAAAATGTGGAGCCAGTTCTATTGCTTATTCTTCCAAGTCAGTGGGTTAGCTTACTATGGCTAGATTAGCATTAATCTTTACACTATTCTCCATGAGAACTTGAAATGAAAATTGAGGAAAGAATTAAAAAGACAGACTCGATGAAGTTGTCCAAACAGTCTGAATTCTAAATCCAGCCCTAATACTAACATATAGAGAAGTTCTAATAATATTCTGAGCCTCATAACAGGCATTTCTTCCCACCATTGTAATATTGTTTGTTTGTTTAAGTTTTACAATTAATTTGATTTAGGAATTGAAACATACTGCACTTTTTTTTTTGAAAGATTCCATAAAATTGGATTGTCTTTCCAATGTTCACTGGAGGGGCATTATAATTATAATAATTTAAATGGCTTAAAACCTAATACATTTAGCACACTTCATTAATTATTTTATTTCCTTTATCACCCCATCAAATGTATGTATGTGCTTTTCTGTGCATATGTATTTAGTTGAGACTCACGTTTTTTCACATATAAAACATTTTAAGTTTCTTTTTTTTTCTTGTTATTTATGAAACACAACCCTTTAACATTCATATTTTTTACAATTAATCTTTTAGATAGAGAGTGCAAATTAATATCAGTTTTTAATATTTTATAGTGGTGCCTAACTAATTCAGCATGAATTCACTAGGCAGACTTTGACGATTTATGGTACCTCTTGCATGTATGAATATAACAAAAATTAATTTCTTTGTTTAAATTAAGAATTTGGCAACATTCATTTGTGACATATCAGATAAGTTTAGTACTTTTTTATCCTGAAAAGGGAAGAATGATTCTAAATATCACATGTGAACAATACAGTTCTTAAGAAGAGTCTCATTAAATTAGAACACTTATTTATAGATTTGCATTGATACTGTTCTAAGTACATAAATGTATTCCTTTAGATTTTCATACAACACATTTTATTTCTTATGTGGATTACTGTCCCACTGAAACAATGTTTCTTTTAGCCTTTAAATATATACAAACATAAATATATACATAACCATGCAGATGCTATCTGTAAACAGCATAAAAACAAAGTTTTTAAAAATGTTCCTTTATCTGTCCTTCCATGCATATTATTCATATATTGTTTATCAAAAATGACTTTGATTGTAAAAGGTTCAGTGTGAAAAACGTTTTCTTATTACCAACAGTATTTCTACACAGACATTATGTTTATACATTTGAAGGATTAAAGCTTAAAGCATGGGGTTCCCCCCCCCCCCGAAAAATTTCCAGGCAATGAGTTTCCACAGTCCTCGCTTGATATCTTTATTCCTCATGCTATATATCACTGGATTCATGCATGGTGGCACCACACAGTAGGCTACAGAAGCCACTAAGTCCATCTGGGATGGATTCCTGTTGATTGGCCGAAAATAAGTAAAGAGGCCAAAAATGAAGAACATGGAAACCACTATGAGGTGAGGCAAACAGGTAGAGAAGGCCTTCTGCCTAGCTTGTATAGAGGAAATTCTTACTACTGCTTTGAAGATCTGTCCATAAGAATTAACAATGAAAACAAAACAGGCAAAATATAAACTGGCGCTGAAAAAAATAGCCCCAATTTCAATGAGGTACATATCAGAGCAGGAGAGCCTGAGAACTTCTGGGATTTCACAAAAGAACTGGTTGATCACATTGGAGCAAAATGTGTTTGCAAATGTGGCCCCAGTGTGCAATATTGCTGTTAGAATGCCACCCATCCAAGCACAGCTTGCCATTTGGATACATCTGTGTCTGTCCATTAAAGTTTCATATTGAAGTGGATAGCAAATAGCAACATAACGATCATAGGCCATAACTGTCAATAGAAAGAATTCAGATGCTGCAAAGAGAACAAAGGAGAACATTTGGGCAACACAATGAGAATAGAGGATTATCTTTGTTTTCATTAAGGAATTGGCTATGAATTTGGGGATGGTGACTGTTAAAAACCCCAGGTCAACAATGGATAGATTTAGGAGAAAAAAATACATTGGTATATGAAGATGAATATTTAGAATTACTGTGAGGATGATGAGTAGATTTCCCATCACACCTGAAATATAAATTAGAAAAAATACTAAAGCATAGAAATTCTGGAACTCTGCAATATCAAAGAAATCAACAAATACAAAATAGGTTGCCATGCTTTCATTGGACATTATTTAGAAAAAGGATATCTTATATATTGTTTCAGTGGGTTGGTTTCTTCTCAAAAATCCATTTCAGAGAGGAAGATCAATTGACATCAATAAAATAGAAAAAGAAGGATGATGTGGAAGAGACTGAAAGCAGAAAAGTAGTACTATGGAGTTTGGCTGCTATTTAATCCTCATTTAACTGAGAACAGACTGATCTCAATTGGATTTCATTGTTAGTAGAAATATATAAGAAGTAGAAGAAGTCATATCCTTTAGAGTGAGATATTTGTAGTTTCTTCCTTGAAGAATTGCACCGTGTTGAATAAGTACATGCACATATGCATACTGTTAAGTATATCTTGTTTTGGAGACTAGAGTTGAATAGCTGAAGGTAGCAAGGAGTGTGCCTCTGAATAATCGCACTATCAATCACAGCCACCAAAGTTAAAACAAGGTTAAATTTACTTGTGTTAACAAAAATAAAGTAGGATAAACATTCTCCAAAACAAGCGATAAGTAGTCTTGAAATATATACACAGTCTATGATACAATACGTTGGTTTACAGATGCTCAACTCACAATTCACCATGCAGACAGGTAACTAACATACAGAGTAGCCATCATCCAATATACAGTATTCAACTCCAATAACAAGCACAGAGAACATACAGGAACAACCAGGAACAAAAATTAGTATTCCTACTCCCTCTTACAGCTTATTAATGCAACAGCATCCAATCGCATCTCACTTGAGCATTTAAAGTGACAGATACATTATTTCAATCATGGCTTGTGTGTCTGTTTGTGTGTGTGTATGTGTGTGTGTTTGTGTGTGTGTTTGTGTGTGTGTAGGTTCTTTGTCAGTATCCCTGGAGGGCACTTTAGGACTCATGCCTTGTGTAGTTCAATTTATCTAAGGAACTTTAGGTAAATTGTTGGACTGTGAACTTAATTCCAATTCCCTACTCAGGTACAATGCTTAGTGGTAAAGTGAATATATAAATTTCAATATAATCTGTTTAGCAAGTTGGTTGTGCTAGAAAAATAGGGAGTAATCAATCAATCAGAATAGATCTGGAAGAGAATCTTGGAGGTCTTCCAGTCCAACCCACTGTTCAAGCAGGAGACCTTATACTATTTCAGATATAAGTAGGTATAGGTAGGAGGTGGAGAATAATGTATAATATGCACTTATCTGAACTCAATGGAAAAAATAAAGGCATATATTCACTTTATATACAATAAAATTAATAGTAGCAGGATCAATTGTGATCAAATATCAACTAAAATAATTAAAATAAAATAAATAATATTAATGATCCATCTCCAATTGACAGATGTCATATTTGTATTTGTAGTTTCCTTATTTTCACTTGCTATTGTTGTGCAACTGCTAAGTAGTCTGATTCTTTGTGATCCCATAGACCATTGCATATCACTCTCCGTGTCCTACACTATCTCCCAAAATTTGTCCGAACTCATATTCATTGCATTCATGTCACTAACTAACCATATCATCCTCTGCCATTCTCTTCTCCTTTCGCCTTCAATCTTTACAACATCAGAATCTTTTCCAATGAGTGTTCTCTTCTCATTTGGCAGGCAAAGTATTTTGAGTTTCAACTCCAGTATCTATCCTTTAAAAGAACAGTCAATGTTGATTTCCTTCATTTTCAATGCAGTCACACAAAATTAGGCTATTATATTAGTCATGCTAAGACTAATTCTATAGATACTGCAGTAATAACAACAGCCTTTCAGATGAATTCACAGAGGATTCATGTATTATCTTTCTACCAATGGAGGAGAATCCAGTTTTGTTTTGTTATCCAGAGGTAGTGGTTTTTGTGCACACTAATTCAAAGTCACCTTCCCCAACCAGCTACTCTCAAATTGTATTGGGAATATTATTATCTTTATTATGGTCAAAGACCAGCAATATACATTTGTCTTTACACTATATTAAAAATACTAACATTAAAATATAATTAAAAGTATTTACACTAAAAGTGGATAATAACATTATGGTCCAAAGATTGTTAAAGGTATGTCCAGATAATTGGTACAAGATGGTAATATACTGTAGCCAATTTTTTTCTTATGGACATTGCAGCAGCACAGAACTTTGCCACTGCATACATGGTAGCTGGGTTAGTGTCCTGGAGGAGAAAGTCTAGATAAACATTGTCTGCCCTCCCTGGCAATCTCTCTAATAAGGCAAGAATATATGCAGACCTACAAGCTCTGTATAGCTCGCAGTGTAATAGTACATGTGAATTATCTTCCACTTCTCCTTTACCACATAAAGAGGAGTGCTGAGGGAAGAATGTTAAATCTGGCTCTGAAGAAAGCTATTCTTTGTTTTGGAGAGATCAGGTCATTCAGATATCTTGCCGATTCCCACACATCCTGTTTTATTCTGTCCTTACTGTGGAGAGGCAACCTATTTAATTCTTCTTGGAACTCCATGTCCCTCATTCTATTGATTACTACTTGCTTTGCTTGCTCAAAGCCTAGGGACATTAAGAATAATGATGAAAGCCCATAAGAGCCTAGCTTGTGATCAATTGCTTGTTTCCAGGGGGAAGGGAAATTGTCAGTCAACACTAGTGGGGACAGTCCCTCTGGAAAGAAATGCATTTTAAGCCAATAAATGATCATCATCTTCCAGGCTCTTACTTGAATTTGAGGCATGCCTGTCTCAATTCTTAACTGGGCATTTGGAGTTCCATTGGGAGCAGCTAAGAATATATAAGAATGTAGACTTCTTATGTCTACAGTGTACATCTGGTGAGGCATCATTATTCCCCCCCCCCAAAAAAAACCCTATTCATTTCTATTTTTTAAAACATGTTTTAATGTTGTTTCCCTATTGACTATCATTTCCCTAATAGCTCTTGGTTATTTTTTTATCATTGCTTTTTCCATGGACTAGTTTTCCTTCAATAAATCTCAATTTCTTTTTCTGAAGCGTATGTTATCCACATTTTTAGAATTATATATTTATTCTGGTATTAAATATCAGTTTCTGCTGTATAGCTCAGGAAGCACCATCTGAATTAATTCAGACAATCTTTGAATCAAATCTTGTATTGACCTAATTTATGGGTGTTCCTTTATGTTGTTCTATGAATATATGTAGTTGAAATTAGAAAAAATAATGGAGAATAGGGGGGGAATTAAATCGATATGTGAATAAATCTCTATGACTCATGCATCTCTTATTTTTGATCAACATATACCTCATTATTATTATTTTTGTGGTTCAATACTAACTTTAGAAGTTAAATATTGCTAACTCAAGCTTTTTTACTTTGCAGATTTGAACAGTTTTAGAGGCTATATTCCTGGGCCAGTCCAATACTTTGCTTTTAGAAGTGAGGAGGCCATGTTGCTTTAACAGGGTGTTTCTCCTGAATTGCCTTTAAAATGAATGTGTTTAAGCTTTTCTGTAACATTTCAGAAACAATCAGACATGAATAGATGACAATTCTATGCTCAAAACTAAAAGGGTAGGGTTTAGTTTTAGACTATAAAATATATCTGCTTGTAAACACTTGTGTTAAAACTATTTCTCTTTTTTTTTCAAACAAAGTTTCAATTTTAATTTTAGTTGACAATCCTTAAAGTTCCAATTTAATAAAGCAGACATCTTAGCACATCTGTGTAAATCCCAATTCTGGAAATTACATCAGAATTCCACCCAGTTCAAATTTCATGATTTTGTCCCCACACCCACAATCCATCACATGGTCCAATCTTCTTCTTCCACGGTGGCGTCTCCACCCAGCAGCTTCCGGTCAGGTGTAAAAGTGCGGAGACAAAAGATGATCTTGGCTTTTAGTAAAGAATGACAACAATACATTCCACAATCCTACTCCTTTCTATTTCCCCCCTCCTATCAACTATACTAAATAAACAGCACATGAAATTAGAGAAAGTGTGGTAGGCCAAAATTCTAAAAGGAATATAATTGCAGGCCTGACACCAACCCCCTGATCAAGCAGGAGCCCCTATACCATTTCAGACAAATGATTGTCCAATTCCTTCTTAAAACCTCCAGTGATGAAGCAGCCACAACTTTTGGAGGCAAGTCATTCCACTTATTAATTGTTCTTATTGTCAGAAAAGTTCTTCTTACTTCTAGGTTACTTCTCTCCATGATAAGATTCCATCCATTGCTTCTTGTCCTGCCTTCAGGTTCTTTGGAATATAGGTTTAAGCCCTGTTCTTTGTGGTAGCCGCTTAGATATGGGAACACTACTATCATATCACCCTACTCTTTTTTTCATTAAACTGGACATTCTTGCAACTATTATTCTTAAAGGAAAGTTAATAAAAATTGTTTCAGTGAATATTGGAAAGGAGAATAACAGTAAGAACTGATTTTATCTGAAGACTTGTAGGTAATAATATTTTATATTTTAAAAAAACTACCAATCCAGTGAAACTTCTGGAATCTTTAGAATTGTAGTAAATAGATAAAATATCTAATTAGATTGCTGAATTGATAGCCAAAACTAGGATGCGGAATGTGTTAATCAGCCAATTATTTTATTGCTATGTATATTTTACCTGCTGATTAATGAAATCCTTATTCCCATGCCGAATCAAATTTCTCTTATTCCAGATGAATTTATGAATGATTTTGAACAGACTGCTTTTAAAATAGCTGTCTTTCTTTTTTTATTTGTCAGTTATTACAAATATCCTGAGAGGAAAATGCATAACCAATCCACAAACTATTACTTTCTGCTCATGGAATTCTCAGAGGTACCAGAACAATAGCTACTTTATTTCTTTGTTTTTCTGGTGATGTATTTCACAGTTCTGACAGGAAACTTCCTCATCATCTTTGCAATAATTTTCAGCCATCACCTACATACACCCATGTACTTCTTCCTGTTGAAGTTGGCCATGCAAAATCTTGTGGCCATTTCAGTCATTCTCCCTAAATCCATGGCCAATATTCTCATGAATATAAGATACATTTTTAATTTTGGATGCATTTGTCAAGTTTTCTTTTTGGTCTTCTTTCTGGGATCTGATTTGTGGCTTCTCACTGTCATGGCATATGATCACTATGTTGCTATTTGCAATCCATTATAATATGAAAAAAATAATGAACAAACAAGCTTGTATTTATATGATCCTTGCAATTTGGATCAGCAGCCTTCTTAATGGATTGTTGAATACCTTTTTTGTCTTTGGAACCCCTTTTCTTCAAACATCGTCGATCAGTTCTTTTGTGAAATTCCAAAGCTCCTTAAACACAGTTGCATAGGATTAAACAAAAATGAAATAATAGTACTCATGGTCATGTTTGCTTTAGGCTTAGTTTGTTTTTTTCTTTATTCTTTATACTTATTCATTTATACTGCTAAAAATTAACTCATTGGAAGGAAGGGAAAAAGTAGTTTCTACTTGCTTACCCCATGTTATTGTGGTTTCCATATTCTTATTCTCTGCATTCTTTGCTCATTTGAAGCCTTCCTCCACTTCATTGGACTTTATTTCAACTTTGTTATATTGCATTATCCCATCTTTTTTGAATCCTATCATCTATAGTATGGGAAATATAGACATCAAAATTGCCTTGTACATAGTGCTAAATATAGGAAAAATGTATAAGAAAATATCAAATATCAATTGTATTTCTGGATAAAGAAACTCTATATACTCCAATCACAAGGTCATTAGTGAAACTAAACTGCATTATTTATCACTTTTACAACTTACCAGTAAGCTAACAAGTGTCATATTGATATATGTTAAAATGAAAGAGACTCATAATACTGGGAAGAAATAGCACAACCTGCCTAATCTTTTCTGTTCCCACAAGTGAAAAAAGATTGTCCCAATTAATAATTGGATGGAAAAGTCCAGAATAATGTAGAACTGTACAATAAACTAGATTAGTAAATTCAAATGATGCTTCAGTGTATAATAAGCACAAAGTAGTTTCTTTCCTATTAAAAAAACATTCTTCATGAATTTATATAAATTTATCAGCAATTCAACTATCTTTAATTACCTTTATTTCAATGGTGGGATGCAGGCAGTGATGCCCCGGTACAGGTGTATTGGAGGTTTCCCAGTACGGGTGTACTGGAGGCTTCCCCGTATGGGTGTATTGCAGGCTTCCCGGTATGGGTGTACTGGTACGGTGCTCCGGAGAGCCCACCCGCCTGGAGCTCCTTACCAGTCTTTAAGTCTTCAGCACTTCCATGCACAGGCATGGCTTGTACAGCACCTGTGTGACACTCTGCTGAGCAGCTGGAGTGCTATGGAGGCTCACAGAGGCACTAAGATCCATGTGCATGCTACATGTTTGTGTGTCTGTGCGCTGCGCACATCCATGTAGATGCTGCTGGTAACCCACCACTACTTTACTTTAGGTGCAAAGAAGCAAAATGGATCACTTAATTCCATCCTCATCATTGGATTTTGGAAATTTTTTTTCCTATTTTTTTTAAAGAATATATTTAGTGGTGGGATTGCCTTAATGATTTCTTCCAATAACAAGTTCACCATACTACTCATAAAGTTAACAACCAGTTCTATTGAAGTAGCACAAACTGGCTGAATCCAACCACTTGATATATTCCATTCCTTCCCTACATTTTAGCAAATATGAACCTATAGCACTCCAGATTTTATTGAATTAGAAATCCAAGCATTCCTTACAGTCAAATTAAATCATGACCACCTTTATTATGGTCATTAGAGAAATATAAGAATGGTAGAATACAAAGTATTACATCAAAGTCTAAAATAATAATGAGATAACAGTGCCAAATTCAATCTAAACATTTAGCTGTGCAAATAATAATAATAATAATAATAATAATAATAATAATAATAATAATAATAATAATCTGCACATTGAGAAAAGTTCCACCTGTCCATTGCAAAAAAAAAAACCTATTGTGTTTGGTCCACACATGCCAATACATTATGACATTCTAGGTTTTTTGGGAGAATTTGGTGCATATGATATAAAACTAACTTTCAGTCAGTTATGATTTTTTTGAACAGATAATAATTGAGTAGAAAAGTCTTTAGGGTCACAATTACTTTCTGTGGATTTTGAATAGCCTTAATCTACTGCAGTGGAAAAAAGAATATCTTCCCTACTAGCTGTCATTGTTATCTTCTGTCTTTGTGCCTTTCTATGCCATTTTTGCCTTCCTCTCATTGTCAAAAAATTCCAGATTCCTGATCCATGGCATTATCTTTTGTGAATTGACAGAATTTAGCAGAAAGGAGGTAGGAAAATATCAGTTTTATGATTGGATTGGCTCTGATTAATTATGTTTAAATATTATGTTATTGTGATAATAATAAAGCCATTTTAAGTCATTATAAGTGACATTTATAATATTATAATTGTGGAAACAATGATTTGAAAGGCAAAGACAATTAATGCTAGGCAGAAGGCAGAAAAAATATCACCTGTTATTTAAAAGAATGTCATTTGGATATTCTATATATTTGTACATGAAATTATGAGTTTCACAAAGATGAATCTTCTTTACAAAACCAGAAATGTTGCACTATCACTATGACTTATTTCATTCTTTGACAAAGTGACTGAATTAGTAGACCAGATAAATGCTGTGGACATAGTATATTTAGATTTTAGCAAGGCATTCAACAAAATAAACCACAACATACTTCTTGGTCAACTAGAAAAATGTGAGATAGACAGCAGCATCACCAGATGGATTTTTAACTGGCGGAAAAACTATATTCAAAAAGCAGAACTTAATGTTACTACATGGAGAGAAATAAGCAATTGAGTACCACAATTGAGTACCACATTATTCTTTGATATCTTCACACATATCTTATTTGAGGGAATAGGGGGAGAACTCATCAAATTTGCAGATGGCACTAAGCTGGCAGGAATAGCCAACACCCCAGAAAACAAGTTCAGCATCCAAAAAGATATTGACAGACTTGAACAATGAGCAACAAAATGAAATTTAATATGGAGAAAAACAAGGCTTTATACCTGAGCAGGAAAAATCAAAGGTACACGTAGAGATTAAGTGAGATCTGGTTCAAAATAGCAATCATAAGAAGGACCTCGGAGTACTAATGGATGATCACTTAAACATGAGTTAGCAGTGGATGGTAGCAGCCAAAAAAACTTAATGCAATCCTTGGTTGTATATATAGAAGCATAGAATCAAAATCATTTGAAGTATTAGTACTGCTTTATAAAACCTTAATAAAGTCATATGGAATATTGTATCCAGTGTTGGTCACCACATTACAAAAAAGATGTTAAGAATTTGGTAAAGTACAAAAAAGCATCAACTAAGATGATTAAAGACCTGGAGACTAATACATATGAAAATCAGTTGCAGGATTTGGGTTTGGCTAATCTAGAGAAGGAAGGAAGGCTGAATGCCTAAAAATTGAGGCCTTTGAACTATGGTGCTGGAGAAGTCTCCTGCAAGTCTCTTGGACTCCAAGGCAATCAAACCAGTCAGTCCTAGAGGAGATCAACTCTAAACCCTTAAAAGATCCTGAAGATGAAACTCAAATACTTTGGCCATCCAATGAGAAGGAAGGACTCACTGGAAAAGAGCCTAATGCTGGGAAAGATTGAGGGCAAAAGAAGATGGAGATGACAGAGAATGAGGTGCTCGCATGGAGTCACTAAAGCAGTAGGCATGAGCTTAAAAGGACTCCAGAGGATGGTAGAGGACAGAAAGGCCTGCAGGAACATTGTCCATGGTGTCATGATGGGTCAGATATGACTTTGCAACTAACAATGAGACATGGCGCATGTGCGAGGTGGGGATGGCCGCTGGTTTCTCTGCTCCGTCCGGTGGAGCAGAAAAACGCCGGAAAAAATCGGCGGTTTGGATCGGAGCTTTCTAAAAGGGGGTCCCCGCAACTGAGTGAGACCCAGGGGGCCTGAATCAGCCCCCAGGGGCCCAATTTCTGGAAGGACGCCACTCCCAGACGTCCCCTGCCACCCCAGCATCCTGGAGTGCTCGACGAGACTGGAGAGGAATGTCAGTGCTGCGCTGAAGGCCTCGTTTCGGTGTTTTCAAGCCTTCTGTGCTTTAATCACTACAAGCAGCTCTGGAACACTAGTCCGGTTGTCCCTCCCTGATCGGAAGGAGCCCTGGTTTGTCTGCCTGCTTTTGGAGAGACTATTGGAGGACTATTGTTGCCGAAGGAGGTGGGTGACTTGAATCGTCGCTGGACGAGACAAGGCAGCTGGCTTATGCCTCAGCTGCCGTATTCTCCTTAGGTGCCCCCCCTCCTCTACTCTTCTCCAATGGAGCGCGTTGCTGGTCACTCCTGGTATTTTTGTCATCTACGCCCCTGTCTCCTTTGGCGTTTGTGGACTGTTGGCTGGCTTTATAGAGGGTTCTTTGGTTTGTCATGGGGCAACATAAGACCTGGCAGTTGGCCTTGTGGCCGTTGCCATGGCCCCTTAGTCTATCCTCTAGCCCTTCTCTATGCTGCGGCCTTTCCTTCCTTCCCTGGCCCTCGGTTTGCTCCTACTGAGACGGGGCTTTTCTACCTGGTTCCCTACTCACGCCTGCTCGACATTGGACATTGGACTCAAGGCACTCCATCACAGCCCACCTGGAACCTTTTGGACCTCTCTTTTGTAATATCACCTATATTATCTCTGGCACAAGGAAGTGAGAAGATGTAATTCTTCTTCCCCCTTTACATCTTCGTGAACCTCTCCAGACTGGACTCTTGGCGAACCCACCCACAAACTCTATCTGAATTTGCACATCCTTTAACAACAGCACAATTTTTCTTTTGGTATGGAGAGTGCATGTGGTATGTATGTGTTGATTGAATGATCCCACAGCTTTTTTAATTTAATAAATTTCTTCTTAGCTATTGTATTGTATCACTGTATTTTAATTAGTGGGGTATGTATGTGCAGAATGCTTGGCCAATATGGATGGGGGGACTGAGAGCGCGGCCCGCAGCCCCCACCACTGAGTGCACAAGCAGAAGTGGATGGGGGCCCGGATCCGCCTCTCGTCCCAGAATGTATGGTATGAATGCCCTGCCAGGGAGAACGGCGGCCACGGGAGGGGAAGTGGGGTCTACGGGTGCAGGGATGGGTTGGTGCAACCCGGTCATAGTTGGGAGAGGCAGGATTGACGGGAATTATAGGGCTAGCCATTACCGGGAAAGGAGGGTTCGCTACATCACAGCGATCCCTCCTTCTGGCCCTGTTAGCTCCACTCCAGGACAAGATGGCGAGAGTTGTCAGGGCCCTGGTCTCAGGCTTCTGTTGCTAAATGCCAGGTCTGTGGTTCACATAGCTCCCCTCGTCCGGGACCTAATATTAGACGAGGGGGTAGACCTGGCATGTATTACTGAAACCTGGCTGGGCCAAGAGGGAGGAGTCCCCCTCACTGAAATGTGCCCAGAAGGGTTTCAGCTGCTACACCAGCCACGACACCAGTTATGGGGTGGGGGAGTGGCAGTCATCATCCGAGAGTCACTAGTTCCTCGTATGATCCCTGCTCCGGAGACTGTCGGGTGTGAGTCCCTTCTGGTGAAGTTGGACCTTGGGGTCAAGAGGGTTTGCTTCTAACGTACCTACCTCCCAACTGCGTTACAACAGCTCTGCCTGTGCTCCTCGAGTCAGTAGCCGAACTGGCGGTTGAGTTCCCCAGGCTTATAGTGCTGGGGGATTTCAACCTGCCGTCGCTCGGCGAATGCTCTGATGGAGCACAGGAGTTCATGGCTTCCATGACAACCATGGACTTGACCCAGGTAATTCAGGGTCCGACTCATACAGCAGGTCACATGCTTGACCTCGTGTTTCTCTCGGAGCAGTGGAGACGTGATCTAGATTTGAAGGACATTAAGATCTTGCCCTTGTCATGGTCAGATCACTTCCTATTGAGGCTTGACTTTCAGAACCCAATCCCCCACTGTAGGGAGGGGGAACCGATTAGGTGGTTCCGTTCCAGGCGCCTGATGGACCCTATGGGATTTCAGATGGCACTTGGAGAGATACCTGACTATCTGGCCCACAGTCTGGTGGAGTTCTTGGTTGCTGCTTGGAATATAGCGGCGGTGGAGACTCTAAACTGGATTGCGCCTTTACAGCCTCTCCACGGCAGTGGATCCAGGAGGGCTCCTTGGTTTACCGAGGAACTCCGGGAGATGAAGCACCAAAAGAGATGCCTAGAGCGACACTGGAGGGCTAGTAACTCCGAATCCAACCGAACACAATTAAGAGCCTTTATTAGGACTTATCTAGTGACGATACGGGTGGCAAAATGTGCTCATTTTTCCGCTCTTATTGCATCCACAGAATCTCACCCAGCCGCCCTGTTTAGGATAGCCCACTCTCTCTTGAAAAGGAGGGATGTGGACAAGCCCTTACAGGGTAGAGCTAAGGAATTTGTTCAGTTTCTGTCGGATAAAATCGCTCGGATTCGGACGGACCTGGATTCCACTTGGACGGTACCAGCCGAGATGCCGGGGGAAGGTCTTGATCGGATTTTGTGGAGTGAGTTTCAACTTGTCACTCCTGAGGAAGTGGACAAGGCCATGGGAGCGGTGAGTGCCTCCACCTGTTTATTGGACCCGTGTCCCTCCTGGCTGGTCTCGACCAGCAGGGAGGTGACACGTGGCTGGCTCCAGAGGATTTTTAACACCTTTCTACAGGAGGGATCCTTCCCGTACCCTCTAAAGGAGGCGGTGGTGAGACCCCTCCTGAAGAAACCTTCCCTAGATCCAGTCATCTTAAACAACTATCGCCCAGTCTCCAACATCCTGTTCGTAGGGAAGGTTGTCAAGAAGGTGGTGGCCTTTCAACTCCAATGGATCTTGGATGAAGCAGATTATCTGGATCCCTTTCAGTCGGGTTTCTGGCCTGGTTACGGCACTGAAACTGCTTTGGTCACGCTGATGGGTGATCTCTGGCGGGCCAGGAATAGAGGACGTTCCTCTATCCTAGTGCTTCTTGACCTCTCAACGGCCTTCGATACCATCAACCATGGTATCCTTCTGCGACGGTTACGGGAGGTGGGAGTGGGAGGCACTGTCTTAAGGTGGTTCTCCTCATACCTCTCGGACAAGTTGCAGTCGGTGTTGGTTGGAGGACAATAGCAATAGCAATAGCAGTTAGACTTATATACCACTTCATAGGGCTTTCAGCCCTCTCTAAGCGGTTTACAGAGTCAGCATATCGCCCCCACAGTCTGGGTCATCATTTCACCCACCTCAGAAGGATGGAAGGCTGAGTCAACCTTGAGCCGGTGAGATTAGAACCGCTGAACTGCAGATAACAGTCAGCTGAAGTGGCCTGCAGTACTGCACTCTAACCACTGCGCCACCTCGGCTCTTCACCTCGGACAGAGATCAACCCCTAGGCCCCTCAAATATGGGGTGCCGCAGGGTTCGGTCCTGTCCCCCCTCCTATTTAATATCTACATGAAGCCACTGGGTGAGATCATACACCAGCACGGGATCAAATATCATCAATATGCGGACGATACTCATTTGTATCTGTCCGCCACGTGCCAATTCAGTGAAGCAGTGGAAGTGATGTGCCAGTGCCTGGAGGCTGTCAGGGTCTGGATGGGAGCAAACAAGCTTGCACTCAATCCAGACAAGACCAAGTGGCTATTGATGGAGCCTCCCAAGGATAGTCCAGACATTCCATCTCTTAGCCTGGGGGGTGAAATTATACACCCCTCAGAAGGCCCGCAATTTGGGTGTCCTCCTGGACCCGCAGCTGATGTTAGAACACCATCTGCCAGCTATGACCAGTGGGGATTTTGCCCAGGTTCGCCTGGTGTACCAGTTGCGGCCCTACTTGGAACAGGAGGCACTTTGAATGGTCACTCATACCCTTGTCACCTCAAGACTGGATTACTGTAACATGCTCTACATGGGGCTGCCCCTGAAGAGTGTTCGAAGACTGCAGTTGGTCCAGAATGCAGCCATGCGAGCGATATTGGGTGTACCTAGATACACCCATGTTACACCCATCCTC
The DNA here is from genome assembly GCF_051295495.1 of Thamnophis sirtalis. Lineage (NCBI taxonomy): Eukaryota > Metazoa > Chordata > Lepidosauria > Squamata > Natricidae > Thamnophis > Thamnophis sirtalis. Next base: position 110,566,730 of record NW_028261384.1, read on the forward strand.
CGTGAGCTGCACTGGCTCCCCGTTGGTCTCCGGATGCGCTTCAAGGTGCTAGTCGTTACTTTTAAAGCCCTACATGGTTTAGGACCTGGCTACCTGAGAAACCGCCTCCTGCCATATACCTCCCAATGACCAATAAAACCGCACAGGTTGGGCCAGCTCCGGGTGCCGTCAACCGGACAATGCCGGCAGGTGGCCCCCCAGGGGAGGGCCTTCTCTGTAGTTGCGCCAGCCCTGTAGAACGATCTACCCGTAGAGATCCGGACCCTTACCACTCTCCCGGCCTTCCAAGCCACCAAGACCTGGCTGTTCCGGCAGGCCTGGGCTGTTGATCAATATCCAGCCCCACTTAGACAGAATACATGTTGTGTAATTTTAATAATTGTATCTTTTATCTTAAATTTTTAAATGCTTTTTTATCTTGCCTGTAAGCCGCCCAGATCCCAAGGGAGTGGGAGGCATACAAATTTTATTAAATTGAAATTGAAAAATGTAAGATGTTTTCAAATTTCTTATTGTATATGTAATGATTTTTCTGCTATTGGGTTTTTATTATACTGCCTTGTATGAATGCTGAGAGAAGGGCATTAAATCTAGCTCTAAAAAAGTGCTATTCTGCTCTTAGGAAAGGTTATGTAATAGACAACCAAGGTAAGTCCAAGGGTGGGGTCAAATACATCATCAAACTAGAATACCTATGCCCCTGAAAGATGCATATCCAGTTCCCCTTGATATCCATTGACTCTTATTTGGTGCTATTTTGCCTTGACTCTTAGTATATAAAATTCTTATGTAGAATTTTAGTTTGCATGCAAAAAAATTCACTGTGCTTTCTGAATTCTGTCCTGGATCCTAATTTCTTGTTCCTGACAGTTTAGGTTTTTCAGATACCTTGCTGGTTTATATATACCCCAGCTAATTCTATTTACACTGTGGAGCATTATCCTATTAACTTCTAACTGGAACTCTATGTCTCTTATTCAGTTGATAACTAATTTCTTGGCTTTATCATAGCCTAATGAGGTTAAGAACAATATACAAAACCCATATAAGGCTAGCTTGTGTTCTACTATCTGTTTCCTGGGAGTGGACAAATTATCTCTCAGGACTAGAGAGGTCAAACCCACAGGGAAGAATTGAATTATTATCATCTTCTAGACCTTAACCTAGATTTGAAGCATCCCTGTCTTAATTCTCAGCTGGGCATTTGATATCCCATTGGGTATGGCTAAAATTTATTGGAAGACTTCTGTTTGTACAATGACTCTTGTTTGTGACCCATAAAGAATTTGGGTCCTTGAAACAATTCACTTTGTTCATAATCGTCCTTGTAAAATATGTCTGCACTAATTGCCATCTTTTTGGACGTTGATAGATTGGAGTGGATGTATGACATAGGCTCCTAAAGATGATTGCAATAGTTAAATGATAGGGAAGGGGGGCAAAGTTCATGCCTGGCCTGGTAGTGTCCTATTCTCTTAGCCTTACTTAGTCTTCTGTGACCTATGGAATCTCTGCGAGTGATAAATGGCTCAATGGATGAACATTGAGGGTATCTTTATCCTCTCTTGGCCTATCATGACTGTGGAATGAACTTACCCAGTTATCTGGAAATTTCCTTTTGGACCCAAGGAAGTAGAAAGGATCCTTGTTACTATAAGCATGGCCACCTGTGATTTAGATCCAGGGCTCTCCTGGTTGATCAGGGACAGCTAGTAGGGATATTTAAATGGATCTTGGTAAAAGCTAATTTACCGTTGAGAAATATGTGTTCCTGAAACAATTTAAAGAGGCACGGGTGCACCTTCTTCGTAAGGAGCCATTATTGGACCCTTCCATTTTAGGTAACTTTTGTCCAATCTCCCCCATCCCTTTGAGTAATAAACAACTCTAGGAGTGACAATCTCTCTGTCTATTTTCCATTTTTACTATTTTAAGTTTAACCATGTTCTTAACTCTGCTTTTATCTATTTTAACTATGCTTTTTAAGATTGCTATATGTTTTTTATTAAAAACTGCCCAGGGTCACTTAGATAAGATTGGCAGAGTAGAAATCTGAAAGCTAACTATATATCTATCAGATGTCTATATTGTCATTCTTACTTAAATAAGTAAATAAATAAATTTTATTTAGCTAACTAAAGGAAGAAATAATAAAGTATATTTGTGAGTATGTACTTCTGTGCACAGTTAAATATTTGGTGAAGTGTTAAAGTTATTTTTTCATCAAATTAACAAGCAACATTTTTAAATGCTAATTTTTATCCATTTCTCTCACATAGACAAAATTCAAGAATAGAAACTGCTTATTATCAATAAGTAGTTTTAATTAATCTCTTAGGGAAAAAAATCAAGACAATTATTAGTTTCCAAGTTGTTCTTCAAGCTTGGAAGATTGGTTGGTCTCTAATTAAGGTGTGTAAAGTTCAGTAAATAAGTCATTAAATGAGACAATCGATTTATGTTAAAGTTTACTTTAAAATAAAAGTAAATTCTTACGTAATGAGATTTATTTTTTAATGTTTCCCATAACATTATATTAAACTTAATGGAATAATACTATTTTAGCTTCATTGTTTGTACAGATTAGTCAGAGAAAAAATATATTCTTGGGATTATCATCTTTTCTAATTAATATTAATGATAGTAACTATCTTCATTGTGTATTTGTGCTCCCAAGAGCAAAATTAGTTTTTTTTCCTTTTCTTATCAATTAATCTGAGAATGCGGAAATGTATAATGCTGAAAATTATATCTTAAAAAAGAAATGCAATATTTTCAACAGAGAAAATGTAGAGTAGCTCCAATATTTTTTTCAATTTACATTAATAAATATCCATTTAATTTTAATTATCAGTGACTTAGATTCTTCATATACCATCTGATTTCTAATAATATTTGTATATTAGCAATGAAATATCATAGAAGTATTCTGTTAAATTTTGGAAGTATTGACTTTGATGAAGAACCTGGAGAGAGGTGGCAACTATAAAATAATGTCAGGAGAGCGTGTGTAAGAAAGAATGTGTCATCAAGTCACTTCTTGGTGATGAGACATACAGATACAGTATATAGAGATGGATGGATGGATAGAGATAGAGATGATAGATATAGATAGATAGATATAGATATAGATATAGATATATAGATATAGATATAGATATAGATAGATATAGATATAGATATAGATATAGATATAGATATAGATATAGATATAGATATAGATATAGATATAGATATAGATATAGATATAGATATAGATATAGATATAGATATAGATATAGATATAGATATAGATATAGATATAGATATAGATATAGATATAGATATAGATATAGATATAGATATAGATATAGATATAGATATAGATATAGATATAGATAGCTACCATGTTTCCTCAAAAAAAAAGCTCTAGCCTGATTTTAGTGTGCTTCTAATATAAGCCCTACCCAAAAATAAGCCCCAGTTAAGTTGCTGTCGTCGTCGTCATCATCATCATCATCATCATCATCATCATCATCATCATCATCATCATTGAGGAGTGGGTGTGACCAGCAGTTGAGGTGGCAAGAGTGCAGGGTCAAAGGTATCTAGCAGCAGCCATAGCCCCCACAACACAAGTTGATTACCTGCCCAAGCAGCATGTGGAGGCAGAGGTGGGCGAAAAACGCAAACCAAATGTGCCAAGCAGGCTGTGGGAAAGCTTAGAGTTGATTGATCAGAAGTGGCCAGTGGTGGAAGGAGGCTTATCTTTGCATGGTGCACTGGCAGCAGATGGAGGCAGAGGCATGATAAAGAAGGCAGGTGATCCAAATGTTCCATGCAGGCTGCAGGCAAATTGAGAGACAGTTGGATGGAGTGGGCAGGTGGCCACAGGAGGCTTTTCTTCATGTTTTTCAGCTTCTCTGAGGTCTGCATGGTACATCAGGACTGCCTACCTTACCTCGTGTGCTTCTGTCTTGGTCTGCTGCTAGTGCCACCATGTGAAGATGAGCTTCCTGTGGCCAGACACCTGTTCTGGTCTACCAGCTCTCGGCTTTTCCATGACCTGAATGGTGCACCTGGATTGCTTGGCTTCCCTTTGTGCCTCTGCCTCCATCTGTTGCCAGTGCCACCACACAAAGACTAGCCACCCACATCTGCCCACCTGCCCGAGCCCACTGACTTTTGGTTTTTTTGTGACCTATGTGGCTGTCTAGATTCCATGCCTTCCCCTTTGCCTCTGCCTCCATCTGCTGCTTGAACAGGTAATCAACCACCTGCACGGTGTGAGCTGCACAGGCCCAGAGTGCGCTGACCAAGGGGGCTTTGGGCTGTAGCTGCTGCCAGACACCATCGGCATCCACACTCTTGCCACCTTTTGGGCACATGCTAGGGGGTGGAGCACCCAGATATGCTGATCATTGTGTTATCACGTTTTCCCCAAAATAAGTCCTAATGCTTATTTTGGAGCCCAAAAAATATAAGACCAGGTCTTATTTTTAGGAAAACATGGTATACATGTTCATGCACATGCACATAGAGAATACAGATACAGTTAGGTTACTTACTTAGCATCCCTCATTGGGATCAGGACCTCCATTGTTAAGTAGTATGGGGGTTGATTGTGATGGGACATGATCATGCTGCTTTACAATATCATTTGCAACACTTTCAGTTGCAGTCCTTAAGCAACGACCGCACAGGTCACTAAGCAAGGACTTTACATGATTGCTACTTTTACTTTCCTGCTGGTTCCCATTGACTTTGCTTGTAGGAAGTGGCAGAGAAGTAAAAAAAATGACAATCATATGCCTGCAGAATGCTATGGCAATCAGGAATGCAGCCTGGTAGCTAAGCACTCAAGACATGATCATGTGGTCATGGGCATGCTGCAAGGGTTATAAGTCTGGGAACCAGATGTTAATTCAGCATTATTGTAGCTTCAATCACTGAATGAGTGGTTGTTAAGTGAGACTACCTGCATAAATATATAGAAACAGATACACATACCCAGGAAGATATACATACAGATATACCTACAGATAGGATCTCTTGTAGTTCTATTTACATTCTAGATGTGGTTAAAAGTTATGGCATCATTAAACCTGTCACCCTGTGAATTGTTGTTTTTATGTTTAAATGTTATTGCCCTTCATAGTCTTAAGCAGGGAGCCTAGTTATCTAATATAGACTTTCTTCACAATTTAGAATCTTCAAACTATTATAGTAGGTTCTAATTCACACAACAGTACAGCAGGATGCCTCAGCAGCCCATATCTTGCCTCTGGTGTTTCATAAAAAGTTCTTGAATTGTAAATATAATGGAGAAAGAGTTCAGGAGATAAACAATAACTTTGCTCCTTAGAATTTTGCAAAATAACTTTTAAAAAGGGGAAAAGTAGGAAATGTTTTTTAAAATATTTTTATCTTTATTGAAATGCCAGTTTAGAGATATATGCGTGCTCATACATGTGTGTGATTGAGTGTGCATACACACATAGATACACACGAAGGAAAATGATCTAAAAATGATAAAAAATGTTGAAAGCTGTAGTTTAATAAGAACAGGACCCCTCCGTTAGCAATGAATTGTATTAAAATGTATTAAAATAATATTTGTAATTGAAAATTATATATTTATTATCATTTAAAGGTTTTTTTATTTAATATTTAATTAATTGAACTCTTATGTTTTTCTTCCTAATGTTTTCCTGAAAGTGTAGAATCCACATTTTTGGAGGTCAACTAACTGTTGATCCACTGGTTGTGACAAAAAATGATTAACTGGCTGTCACATGAGCCTAACATTGTGGAGTGAGAGACAATGACTGGTCCAAAATCAAAATTCATGCCTAAACTGGAACTAGAAACAGTCACCTAATTTCTATCCTGGTACTTTAACTTCTTTTTGAAAACAAAAATGTGGAGCCAGTTCTATTGCTTATTCTTCCAAGTCCGTGGGTTAGCTTTCTATGGTTAGATTAGCGTTAATCTTTACACTATTCTCCATGAGAACTTGAAATGAAAATTGAGGAAAGAATTAAAAAGACAGACTCGATGAAGTTGTCCAAACAGTCTGAATTCTAAATCCAGACCTAATTCTAACATATAGAGAAGTTTTAATAATATTCTGAACCTCATAACAGGCATTTGTTCCAACGATTGTAATATTGTTTGTTTGTTTAAGTTTTACAATTAATTTGATTTAGGAATTGAAACATACTGCACTTTTTTTTAAAGATTTTAAAATTGGATTGTCATTCCAATGTTCACTGGAGGGGCATTATAATTATTATAATTCAAATGGCTTAAAACTAATACCTTTAGCACACTTCATTAATTATTTTCTTTTCTTTATCACCCCATCAAATGTATGTATGTGCTTTTCTGTGCATATGTATTTAGTTGAGACTCACATTTTTTCACACTTAAAAGAAAACATTTTAAGTTTCTTTTTTTTCTTTAGTTATTTATGAAACACAACCCTTTAACATTCATATTTTTTACAATTAATCTTTTAGATAGAGAGTGCAAATTAATATCAGTTTTTAATATTTTATAGTGGTGCCTAAGTAATTCAGTATGAATTCACTAGGCAGACTTTGACGATTTATGGTACCTCTTGCATGTATGAATATAACAAAAATTAATTTCTTTGTTTAAATTAAGAACTTGGCAACATTCATTTGTGGCATATCAGATAAACTTAGTACTTTTTTATCCTGAAAAGGGAAGAATGATTCTAAATATCACATGTGAACAAGATCATCAAAGAAATACATATGTCACATAATCATACACAAGTTATACAGTTCTCAAGAAGGCTCTCATTAAATTAGAACATGTATTTATAGATTTGCATTGATACAGTTCTAAGTACAGAACTGTATTCTTTTAGATTTTCATCCAACACATTTTATTTCTTAAGTTGATTACTGTCCCACTGAAACAATGTTTCTTTTAGCCTTTAAATATATACAAACATAAATATATACATAACCATGCAGATGCTATCTGTAAATAGCATATAAACAAAGTCTTTAAAAATATTCCTTTATCTGTCCTTCAATGCATATTATTCATATATTGTTTATTAAAAATGATTTGATTTCTAAAAGGTTCAGTGTGAAAAATGTGTATTATTATACACAGACATTATGTTTATACATTTGAAGGATTAAAGCTTAAAGCATGGGGTTTTTCCCCCCCTGAAAAATTTCCAGGCAATGAGTTTCCACAGTCCTCGCTTGATATCTTTATTCCTCATGCTATATATCACTGGATTCATGCATGGTGGCACCACACAGTAGGCTACAGAAGCCACTAAGTCCATCTGGGATGGATTCCTGTTGATTGGCCGAAAATAAGTAAAGAGGCCAAAAATGAAGAACATGGAAACCACTATGAGGTGAGGCAAACAGGTAGAGAAGGTCTTCTGCCTAGCTTGTCTAGAGGAAATTCTTACTACTGCTTTGAAGATCTGCCCATAAGAATTAACAATGAAAACAAAACAGGCAAAATATAAACTGGCACTGAAAAAAATAGCCCCAATTTCAATGAGGTACATATCAGAGCAGGAGAGCCTGAGAACTTCTGGGATTTCACAAAAGAACTGGTTGATCACATTGGAGCAAAATGTGTTTGCAAATGTGGCACCAGTGTGCAATATTGCTGTTAGAATGCCACCCATCCAAGCACAGCTTGCCATTTGGATACATCTGTGTCTGTCCATTAAAGTTTCATATTGAAGTGGATAGCAAATAGCAACATAACGATCATAGGCCATAACTGTCAGTAGAAAGAAGTCAGATGCTGCAAAGAGAACAAAGGAGAACATTTGGGCAACACAATGAGAATAGAAAATTATCTTTGTTCTCATTAAGGAATTGGCTATGACTTTGGGGATGGTGACTGTTAAAAGCCCCAGGTCAACAATGGATAGATTTAGGAGAAAAAAATACATTGGTATATGAAGATGAATATTTAGAATTACTGTGAGGATGATGAGTAGATTTCCCATCACACCTGAAATATAAATTAGAAAAAATACTAAAGCATAGAAATTCTGGAACTCTGCAATATCAAAGAAATCAACAAATACAAAATACGTTGCCATGCTTTCATTGGACATTAGTTAGAAAAAAAAAGGATATCATATATTGTTTCAGTGGGTTGGTTTCTTCTCAAAAATCCATTTCAGAGAGGAAGATCAATTGACATCAATAAAATAGAAAAAGAAGGATGATGTGGAAGAGATTGAAAGCAAAAAAGCAGTACTATGGAGTTTGGCTGCTATTTAATCCTCATTTAACTGAGAACAGACTGATCTCAATTGAATTTCATTGTTAGTAGAAATAGAAGTAGAAGAAGTCATATCCTTTAGAGTGAGATATTTATAGTTTCTTCCTTGAAGAATTGTACCATGTTGAATATATACATGCACATATGCGCATTGTTAATTATATCTCATTTTGGAGACTAGAGTTGAGTAGCAGAAGGTAGCAAGGAATGTGCCGCTGAATAGTCACACTATCAATCACAGCCGCCGAAGTTAAAGCAAGGTTAACTTTACTTGTGTTAACAAAAATAAAGTAGGATAAACATTCTCCATAACAAGCGATAAGTAGTTTTGAAATATATACACAGTCTATGATATAACATATTGGTTTACAGATGCTCAACTCATGATTCACCATGCAGACAGGTAACTAACATATAGAGTAGCCATCATCCAATATACAGTATTCAACTTCAATAACAAGCAAGGAGAACATACAGGAACAACCAGGAACAAAAATTAGTATTCCTACTCCCTCTTACAGCTTATTAATGCAACAGCATCCAATCGCATCTCACTTGAGCATTTAAAGTGACAGATACATTATTTCAATCATGGCTTATATTTGGGTTTGCATCCATGTGTGTGTGTCTGTGTGTGTGTGTGTGTGTGTGTGTGTGTGTGTGTGTGTGTGTGTGTGTGTAAGTTCTGTGTCAGTATCCCTGGAGGGCACTTTAGGACTCATGCCTGGTGTAGTTCAATTTATCTAAGGAACTTTAGGTAAATTGTTGGACTGTGAACTTAATTCCAATTCCCTACTCAGGTACAATGCTCAGTGGTAAAGTGGATATATAAATTTCTATATATTCTATTTAGCAAGTTGGTTGTGCTAGTAAAATAGGGAGTAATCAATCTATCAGAATAGATCTGGAAGAGAATCTTGGAGGTTTTCCAGTCCAACCCTCTGTTCAAGCAGGAGACTTTATACTATTTCAGATTTAAGTTGGTATAGGTAGGAGTTGGAGAATAATGTATAATATGCACTTATCTGAACTCAATGGGAAAAAAGTAAAGGCACATATTTACTTTATATACAATAAAATTAATGGTAGCAGGATCAATTGTGATCAAATATCAACTAAAATAATTAAAATAAAATAAATAATATTAATGATCCATCTCCAATTGACAGATATGTCATATTTGTACTTGTAGTTTCCTCATTTTCACTTGTTATTATTGTGCAATTGCTAAGTAGTCTGACTCTGTGATCCCATAGACCATTGCATACCAGTCTCCCTGTCCTCCACTATCTCCCAAAATTTGTCCGAACTCATATTCATTGCATTCATGCCTCTAACTAACCATATCATCCTCTGCCGTTCCCTTCTCCTTTCGCCTTCAATCTTTTCAACATCAGAATCTTTTCCAATGAGTGTTCTCTTCTCATTTGGCAGGCAAAGTATTTTGAGTTTCATCTCCTGTATCTATCCTTTAAAAGAACAGTCAATGATGATTTCCTTCATTTTCAGTGCAGCCACACAAAATTAGGCTATCGTATTAGTCATGCTAAGACTAATTCTATAGATACTGCAGTAATAACAGCAGCCTTTCAGATGAATTCACAGAGGATTCATGTATTATCTTTCTACCAATGGAGGAGAATCCAGTTTTGTTTTGTTATCCAGAGGTAGTGGTTCTTGTGCACACTAATTCAAGGTCACCTTCCCCAACCAGCTACTCTCAAATTGTATTGGGAATATAATATTTATCATTCCATAAAGTACGTCCTTCTCAATAATTGTAATTGATTCACACAGATGGTGGGAATTATAATAAAACACATTTGAAAAATAGACTGGACTGCAAAACTCCTTCTACAGCATAGCTCAAAATTAAATGAAAGATTAACTCTCTTCATTAATCAATCACTCAATCAGAATAGAGCTGGAAGGGATCTTGGAGATTTTCTCATCCAACCCCCTGCTCAAGCAGGTGACCCATTTCAGAAAAGTAAAGGTCAAGTCTCTTCTGTGTGCCAGACATAGAATGGGCAATATCCTTCACAGAATTAGATTTGAAATTCCACTCAAGTCTTTTAACTATGTTCCTTTATTTGGTTTCTTCCACGGTCTTAGTTGCACAGTCTTCCTGGTATCCTGCTAAGTTAGGTTCCAGTCTTGAAGAACACTTTATTAATTGGCTCCAGATCAAACAAGGAGCAGAATATTTTTGCCCACTTGTGGTTGCATGTGGGAATGGGAGACAGGAGGATGTAACACAGCCTAGGTAATAGTTAGATAAGAGATACCTTGGGTCACAAGTGGGGGGAAAGGATGGGAAACTTTTCAGAAGGGATCCCCTCTAATTTTCCAAAAGCTGTAAAAGAGGACCAAAGAAATACTTTCATTTTTGCATGATTCCGTTTAATGTAACCCCACTATCAAGATGTTTCCAGTTGTGCTTCTTTTCATGTTTAACTTTTATGCAGATGAATTATCATTCTTTTCCCCTCAAAATTCTTGCTGCAATGAGGAATATGTACTTTATTTTATTCCTGATTCCCCAAAACCCTTATGAGCTTTATGACCCCACTTTTCCTTGGCAACATGTCTTATACAGAGCACATATTTGACTTCTTATGTCTACAGTGTATATCTGGTGAGGCATTATTATCCACCCACCCCCAAAAAAACCCTATTCATTTCTATTTCTTAAAACATGTTTTAATGTTGTTTTCCTATTGACTATCATTTCCCTAATAGCTCTTGGTTATTTTTTTATCATTGCCTTTTCCATGGACTTGTTTTTCATAATCTTGTCCCTCAATAAATCTCAATTTCTTTTTCTGAAGTATATGTTATCCACATTTTTAGAATTATATATTTATTCTGGTATTAAATATCAGTTTCTGCTGGATAGCCCAGGAAGCACCATCTGAATTAATTCAGACAATCTTTGAATCAAATCTTGCATTGAGCTAATTTATGGGTGTTCCTTTATGTTGTACTATGAATATTTAGTTGAAATTAGAATAATTAATGGAGAATGGGGGGGGGGGGAGAAAAATTAAATCGATATGTTTATAAATCTCTATGACTCATGCATCTCTTATTTTTGATCAACATATACCTCATTATTTCTTTTTTTGTGGTTCAATACTAACTTTAGAAGTTAAATATTGCTAACTCAAGCTTTTTTAGTTTGCAGAATTGAACAGTTTTAGAGGCTATAATGTTGGGCCAGTCCAATAGTTTGCTTTTAGAAGTGAGGAGACCATGTTGCTTTAACAGGGTGCTTCTCCTGAACTCCCTTTAAAGTGAATGCCTTTCACCCCACAATATTCTTCAACTGAAAAAAAATAAAATGTTATTTAAGGTGCAAATCTGGATAGTTTCGCGGGTAGGAATTAAAAAATAGTTATTCCTAAGCCTTTGTGTTATGTTAAAGAGTCAAATGTATGCTTGGTATTTTTTTCAGTGGTGTTACATGTTATTAGGTCCCACTGCTCTATTGAAATCTTTACAATTTGCTAGTGGCAAGTAACCTTTTCTGTTGAGTTGATTGGAGTTTAATCAATTTCCTTTATTTGGGTTTGCATTTTAAAAGATGGAATCAAATATCTAAATTGAAATCATATGTCTTATTTTATGTGGAAGCTTCCAAAGTGCTGTTGTGATCTCTTTGTTTCTCATACTGTAAATGATGGGGTTCATGAAAGGGGGGACCATTGAGTACAACACTGCGAGTAGCAGATCCAAACCTGATGAGGTTCTGAACATTGTCCCCAAACAAGCATAGACTCCAGTAAAGTAGAATAAGCAGAGCACAGCCAAGTGGGGCAGACAAGTTGAAAAAGCTTTTTTCTTTCCTTCCACAGAAGGAATAATAAAAACAGCTCGAAAGATGTACACATAAGAAGTAACCGTGAAAGTAAAGCAGCTGACACATATCAACACAGTAAATACAAGGGGCCCAAGTTCAATAAAATAGGAGGAACTGGAACATGAAAGCTTCAGGAGCTGTGGGATTTCACAAAAAAAAATGGTTGATTTGGTTGGAACAGAATGTGGTCGTAAAAGTGCAAACTGTGTTTAGTGATGCATCAAAAAACCCAAAGATCCATGCACTGGTGGCCATTTTTAAACAAGCCTCCCAGTTCATTTCTTTCACATAATTCAGTGGATTACATATAGCAACATATCGATCATAAGCCATCAAGGTCAGGAGCAAGAACTCTGATGCTCCTGCCCAAAAAAAGAAGAAGACTTGTGCCATGCATTCATAATATGATATCCTTCTGGTATTCATCACTGAATTAGCCATCGCTTTTGGAACAGTGACTGAAATGAAACTTAGATCAACAATATTTAAATTAACTAGAAAAAAATACATTGGTGTTTGAAGATGAGGGTTAAGGGTTACAACAGTTATCATAAGAAGGTTTCCAATCAATGCAGCTAGGTAGATAAGCAAAAATCCTCCAAATGTTAACATGCGAAGTGCCAGAACATCGGAGTATCCTAAGAGTTGGAAATCAGTAACAAAACTTTGATTATCCATTCCTTTCTTGTATAAGCAGCCTGTAGAGAGAAAATATCTTATTGATACTCTAAATTAATATAGAGTATAAGGGACAATCAAAATTATATTCTTTACTTTCAGTTACTGAATAGCTGTAATTTCCTTACTGTATTGGTAATAGATAATGACCAAGTAGAAGTTTAAAAATCTCTGAGCCTTCTCATGCTGACTTAGAAGCATCAGTGACAAATAGGCAGATATCTGAATTAATAAATTAAGCAGCCTCTACTGTCTGATTGTGATGAGGCAAAACATTTTCCTTTTTAAAAGGGAAGAGAAAGCATTATCCATTATTAATGAGGTATATACAAAGAAATAAGGTCAGATAGATGACAAATAGATGGATGGATGGATGGATGGATGGATGGATGGATGGATGGATGGATGGATGGATGGACAGATGGATGAACGGACAAATAGATGGATGGACAGACAGACAGACAGCAAATGCAACAAGGAGAGATGGAAAGAAAAAAAACTAGTGTTGTATATAGCTAAAAATATTGTAATATTCTGATTTAACCAAAACAATGAGCAAAATATCATGTTAAGTTCAAAGGAATATTTATGTTTAAGCTTGTATTGCATAATTGTTGAGCTAGATGGAATAGCAAAAAGAGAAAAACAAAGATTCCTTCCTAAGCTTTTTCTGTTGAATGCTATTGTGTTGAGGGGCCCATCATCTACTTCTATTTTATCCATCACTTTTTAAATGGTATCCCTTTATATACCATGTGGTTTTCTTGGTAAATACACTAATGATTTATTGTTGCCTTTTCCTGTGCCATTTGAAATGGAAAACTAAAGTAAATTTCACTAAAATTTACTAAAGTAATTCACTATTATTTTCACTAAATTTCACTATTCACTATTAATTTTGCTAAAGTAAATTTCCTCTTTGATCATCTTATTCTATTGCTACTCTCCAATCTGTGCCTACTTGCTTTAGCTGGGCAACTGGAAATACCTTCAAACTTTGTATAACCCTGGTAACTATATATAAGTCATGGATTATGCCCACAGTATTTTATTTATTCATTTAATTTTATCCTACTTTTATTATTTTTAATTAATAATTCAAAGCATACTTTCCTCCTCCTATTTTCCCCACAAAAAGAACCCTGGGAAGGAGGGAGGGAGGGAGGGAGGGAGGGAGAAACTAGCCCACCCAACCAGCTTCATACCTAAGGTAGGACTAGAACTCACAGCCTTCCATGTTGTAGTCTAATGCCTTAACCTACAGACCAAACTGGTTCTCTTCATACTTCATTCATCTCTTCTAAAAACACCTCCATTTCATTTCACACTGAGACAAGATAATCTATAGGGGAACAAACAGAATTAGTATCTGGGAGAAAAATATGTTCTAGGTCTTAGAACTTATCTCAGTGATGTCAGTTGATGTATTTGCTATTCATTTTGCTTAGTCCAATTCTTTCCTTAATAGATCTCAATTTTGTTGACCCATTTCATTATTCTTATATAATTAGTGCATTAGGAAGTAAAATAGACAACTTAAAAAAAACACCCAGTATCACTAAGATTAATTTTTGCCTTATACTCTTTTATCATCAAGCTGAACCTCTTCTGAATTTAGGTTGCTCCAAACTTTATTTCACAATGAGAAAAATCAAGTTAGAAGTTTTGGGCATCCCTTAAACAAACCAAGCTCTATATAAAGCTTCTTTCTTTAATTGAAGTGAGGAAAAATTAAATACCTTTGAAAAATCCGTCTCATATATGCAGTTCTACAGGTTTAACTCATTTTTCCTTTTTTAATCAAAGGATTGTTTGCTTTAGATTCTGCTTATTGTCATTTGAGGCATTTTTTTTAAAAAAAAAGGTCCAGCAGACAATTACAACTTTTATATATTTCAAACTATGGACAAACACTTCATACTTACTGGATTCTCTAAGTTCCTCTTTATTTATAATTTCTCTTTTCAAAGTTAATTAATTCTGTAACATGCATAACTTTAACTATTGTTTTTATCCATGTTCCATTCTCAAGAAAATGTTATAGCCAAGTCTGTCATATTGTGGTAAAGAGACTTGTTTCTTCTTTCAGACATGAATATTAGTAGAAGAATGTTTATTTGAAAGGATTTATCTCAGTTTCTTTTCTAATTATGTTAAATGACTATTTCCCTGGATATCATAGTTCAATTTGTTGTATAATCACTAGAGAATCCTTGAGGGGTCCTTGATGCTCTTTGAGCTTGGTTTTTTCCTTGTAGACATTTCATTATCCAAACTAGGTAACGTTATCAAAGGGGCGGGTTGCTCTCAGTTTATATTCTAATGGATTGCCCTGTTAGTGTTAATAGGAGGTTCTTTTGCAGACTTTTCACTGTTAGCTTGTTTGGCAGTTCCTTGAGTGGGTATTGTTTACTTCTTGGATGTTGGTCTGATGTTACTCTTGGAGTTAATCTATGTTGGTCTGGGTGTTGATTACTGGTAGAGAGCTATTTTGGTCTTTTTGTTTCCTTGTTGGCTGAAGCAAAACAAGCCAGCAATCAACATGTAATATTGTATCATTTGCCAATGGGAGTACCTGCTCTAGTTATGGTAACATGTGAAGGACTATCTATATATATTATATAAAATTCAACATAAAATAGCTACATATTGTATGGTCATCTGCTTTTAAATTTAACATATCTGAAAAAAAAATGTCTCTGAAAAAGGGACAGCTTGCAAGGGCAGTTCTAAGCATCCCACAGTTTGCCCATATCACACTACTGTTGCAGAAAGTGTACCAGCTGTGAGGTTCTTTCCAAATGCTAGTTATTCCCTTCACAGTCCTGAGGATACCTGCTCACCACTCCATATCACATAGAGTGAGTACTGGTATCCCTCTTTTAAATATTTTATCTGGCAGTCCCAAGAAGTGGGCCTTCTCCATAGCAGCACCTTATATAAGGAACAGCCTCCAGTGCTGAAATCTAAAGGGCTCCTATCTTGCTGATCATGTGAAATATTTGGATAAACATTAGGTAAAAGATGTATGTAGTTGCAGGGTTTAAAAAGGGAATCGGAAAATTTCTTCCTTAGGGGATTGTGTGATTGTAGCAGATGTTTATTTTTTAGGAGGAAGAGAGAAGGCAGTCCTGCAAGGAACTTGCATTATATCATATAGGAGTTTAAAAACTTGTACATATTACAAGATGGTTGGAATGAACTGCACACATAACTACCTGTAACATTGTATTCTGGATCAATTGAAGCTTATGAATGGTCCTCAAAAGGAATTTCATGTAGAGCAGGATGCAACCAGAAAGTTTCTAAAGCGTGAGTGCCCATGAGCAAGGCCTCCTAGTATAAAAATGGGAACAACTGGTCAATCATTTCCCTCTCACCTACACCATTTGGAATGAGGTCTGGAGGAAGGAAAAATCATTGCACAATAATTCTCCTTGCATTCCCAATCCCCTAAATTGGTTTAATATGTCAATGGTACTGAAGGCTGCTAAGAGATCAAGCATTATCCCTAACCCAAGCTTGTCACAATTCATTAACAAACATTATAATAATGCCATAATAATGTACCATCATCTGAATTCCAACTGAAAAGGTTTCTGATAATCCATTTCCTCCATAGCCTTCTGGATGCAAGTCTAATGTAAATAGTTGTTTTATATTTCTTTATAATGGTTCAAGTTATATTGTATGGGGTAAGGATGATGATGATGATGATGATGATGATGATGATGATGATGATGATGATGATGATGATGATGATGATGATGACAATGCTATAATTTCATTGAGAAGAAAAAATAGAAAAGGGAACTAAACAATGGACCATGAAGTGGATTGACAAATGCCAGTACAGTATTACTTGAGTTGTATTCACGGATTTGCTTGTCTTCAGCTAAGAGAACTTGAAATAATTTTAGACTTTATAAAAAGTCTCATCAATCTTCCACTAAGATCTTCATATTATATATCCATGTCATAGATATATTACTTATCATTGGAAAATAACATATTCAACACTCCCCCCCACAAAAAATGTAGAAAAAAATAGCTTTGGAAAAAATGAAAAAGAAAAAAAAAACAGAAAAAACAATTCCCCCCAATTTTTCCAGTTTTTTCCCCAAGACTTCCCATCTCTAATTCCACCATTTCTTTGATATTAGTATAACTCTTGTTCTGTGGCAAGTTGGCTGTGGCAAGTTGTCCCCCAGTGAGTTGGTTGTGGTGAGTTGGCAAGTTGGTAGTAGCTGGCAAATTGGACAAGGCGAATTGATCATGCTAAGTTGTCCTAGACCTTATTTTCCTTCCCATAAAAGTAAATACATACTTTCAAATACTTGGTAAATACTTTATATGGAAAGAAGGGTGTTTGAAATTATTTGTATTGGTTTCAATAAATGAATAAACATTTCTTCTAATGTTTAGTCAAAATCTGTTGCCTGTCAGTGTAAGATTTATTGCTGTATTTGGGATCTAATTTGGCAATGCTTCTTGCAACAGTCAATGATCAAAAGCCTGTTTTTTTTTTAATTTACACAGCATGAGACAGGGCTTCAATCATCTCAGAGTGGTGCAGTGGTTAGAGTGCAGTACTGCTGGCTACTTTTGCTGACTGCCAGCTGCCTGCAATTTGGCAGTTCAAATCTCACCAGGCTCAAGATTGATTCAACCTTCCATCCTTTCAAGGTCAGTAAAATGAGGACCCAGATTGTTGGGGCCAATATGCTGACTCTGTAAACCACTTAGAGAGGGCTGTAAAGCACTGTGAATGATATATAAGTATAAGTGCTATTGCTATCTCATTATGCCATTTTTAGGAAACCAGTAGTGGTTGTAGTACATGCCATCCTATAGCATACCTGCACCATAGTACATGTTATGGGGGCACCTGGGGGAATAATTCTGTTTTTATCCTTGTTTTTATGTATTATTGTGATAATCATTATACGTATATACAATAGGCAGTTGTTTAAGTCCTATAAGAAAGAAAGAAAGAAAGAAAGAAAGAAAGAAAGAAAGAAAGAAAGAAAGAAAGAAAGAAAGAAAGTTAGTTAGTTAGTTAGTTAGTTAGTTAGTTAGTTAGTTAGTTAGTTAGTTAGTTAGTTAGTTAAAGGTAGAAAAAATGAAGTTAGATCTTGATTATTTTTCATTAAAGTATTATTTCTTCCAGAATTAGCATTAAAGGAAGAGTTGCGCACAGAATCTTGACAAATGAATGTGCAATTCTCCAATCCTGTTAGATAATTCCTTAAACTGGGGTCTCTATGATTTGTTTGAATTTCTTTTTTTCCAGATTATCTAATTAAAGGACCGATATTTTACAACGTAAGATTGCAAGATTCATATGCTTTTGTTTTTCATGTTTGAAATACTCTTTTCTCATGCTTTCACATTTTGATGTTCTTAACTCAGTCATAGTTAACTTTACTGGTCTGATATGGTGTATTCTGATATTTAAGAATGTGTATGTATGTATGTATGTATGTATGTATGTATGTATGTATCAGTGGTGGGCTCCGTATTCTGCTCCAACCAGTACAGTTGGAATGGCTCCGGCATCACCCACAAGCACGCATGTGCCGTGCATGCAGCACACAGATGTGTTTTAGCTGTAAGCAATACTTCCACAAACCTCTGTGACGCTCCAGCTGCTCAGCGGAGTGCCACACAGGCCCTATATGTATTGGTGCTGATAAATAAATAATGGTTAAGACATCTGCCTAAGATGTAATACAGCACAGGTTCAAATCCCAATAAGGGTATGGCTAGCTGATGAGAGCTAAATAGCTTGAAATAGATCTATATTAGTCTCCCTTTATTTATTTATCAGCACCAATACAACACAAATGTAAGAAAGGCAACAGTAAAATATTGGGCTTTCTGTCTGGATGGTCTCTTGTGACGAGCCGATGGACAGAGAATGGAAGCAGTTAGCTTCCTTCCATAATTGGGGCATACCAGGGGTTGTGACACTAAATATATATCTACCTCCCTGGCATAAGCTGATAAGGAGGAGGACCTGTGGCTTAATGGTTAAGACATCTGCCTAAGATGTAATACAGCACAGGTTTGAATCCCAGTAAGGGTATGGCTAGCTGATGAGAGCTAAATAGCTTGAAATAGATCTATACTAGTCTCCCTTTATTTATTTATCAGCACCAATACAACACAAATGTAAGAAAGGCAACAGTAAAATATTGGGCTTTCTGTCTGGATGGTCTCTTGTGACGAGCCGATGGACAGAGAATGGAAGCAGTTAGCTTCCTTCCATAATTGGGGCATACCAGGGGTTGTGACACTAAATATATACCTACCTCCCTGGCATAAGCTGATAAGGAGGAGGACCTGTGGCTTAATGGTTAAGACATCTGCCTAAGATGTAATACAGCACAGGTTTGAATCCCAGTAAGGGTATGGCTAGCTGATGAGAGCTAAATAGCTTGAAATAGATCTATACTAGTCTCCCTTTATTTATTTATCAGCACCAATACAACACAAATGTAAGAAAGGCAACAGTAAAATATTGGGCTTTCTGTCTGGATGGTCTCTTGTGACGAGCCGATGGACAGAGAATGGAAGCAGTTAGCTTCCTTCCATAATTGGGGCATACCAGGGGTTGT